>NW_025391891.1:0-7451 GCF_016433145.1 Gracilinanus agilis | reverse complement strand
TTAGAATAAATAAAAGTATTGGTTCCAAGGCAGAAGAGTGGTAAGATCTAGGTAAATGGGGTTAAGTGACTTGCCCAGTTCACACAGCTAGGAAGTATATGAAACCACCTTCTCATATTTTAAAAAAATTAATCTGCTTGTTATTTCTGGTGGTACAGTAGTATTCTGTCATAGTCATATGCCACCACTTGTTTGCTAAAGATTTGTTAAATGTGTTTCCATGGATGAGTGACTTAATCTATTTGATTTTCAATATCTTAGTTGGTAAGCTGGATAATAATTCCAGTACACAGGGTTGAGAAGAAATGCAAATTGAAATGATTATTTTGAAATTTTGAAGATTTATCATTACTGTATGATATATTTAGTAACTCTCAATTTATCATAATATAAAAGTGACATCTGCACAACCATTCCTTCTCAGCTACAGGTACCAGTCATTCCCTACTTAATTTTCTAAAGGGCACCAAGAGAGATGTCAGTAGGGGTGAAAAAAAGAGTATTAAGGAAAGCAGGGATCAAACCAGAGGTTCAAGGAAGGTCAGGAGCTCTGTTGGAATTTGGGAGAATACCAGAATCTCTAGAGTGCAATAAGAAGGCAGAAATGGTTCATAGCCAAGTTTGAGTTAGTAATTCCTGGTGGGGAGGTAGAAGGCAGTGCTAGCGGGGCAGTAGTGGTCCCTCTGGTAATAAGCCCATGAAGTAGCAGACTTTTTGCCTGGTCAAGAAATGAAGACCATCCCTAGAGAGCTGGAAAGGATGATTATCGTTAACCATGCAATGGGACATGGTGAAACGAAATGGTGAGGCAATCTAGTCATGACTCTCAAGCCAATCATGCTTGTAATAAAAGCCTTTGGGGATACACTTGTTTCACTGATGACAGTAAAAGACAAAGTACAAGAAGAGAAGGGTGGAAGTTGAAAAGTTCAGATTAACATAAGCAGCTGTGACTTAGTGAGACCTTGGTGGGTTTTAATGCTGTACCTTTCACTTCTAATTTCTTTCAATTCGTTTATTTAATCTACATGTGAGTGAGTGATCCTTCTGGGTCATGTGGAGTTGGGAAACAAATTGGGAATAAGGGCCAACAAGAACCTAGAAGATGATGAATTTTTATGAGGTTAAGTCATACTGTGAGAGAAGAAACTGTGAGTCACTGATAGGAATAAGTTAGGACTTTATGTCCACATGTATAGATGGACTCACACATCACAAAAGGACTACAGATGTACAACTTCTGATCTCTTCCGTCCCAGGGCAGTGATTCTAGTTCGTGTGGATTGTTAGATAGTGGTTTACTCAGATGGAGCATGCCAAGGACCTCTACTTGGATACTTTTCCTGAGTCAATATTTAAGGCAGCATTCCCATAGGCAAGTGTATGGATCATGGGCAGGGGAGAGGCATATAACTTTTTTTCTTATGATTACTCAGTTTAATTTACCATTTTATGTTACTCCATATAACTTCATTCATTCATTCATTCATCTATTTATTTATTCATTCATTCACTCATTTATCCATTCATTCATTCATTCATTTATTTATTGTTTATTTTTTTAGTGTTTATTTTCCTTTTGAAAATGTTAATTTTTTTCTGGATTACATAATGCAATTTAAAATAAAATTTTCTGACATTTTGTCATCCATCACCTTCCCTCCCATCCCTTCCCCCTCCTCAAGAAGATAAGTAATGTGATATCCATGTAACTTTAAAAAAGAAATTAATTCGTATAGCCAGTTTCAATTGTTCTACTAAGAACAGTGCACTGTACTGGGTGAGATAAAAAGTTTGGGCAAAGCATATCTCCATTGAACTTACATTTTAGTGGGAAGATGCAAAAATGTCTATGCTGCAAAACAACTGAATTCAGTTTATTAAGTATATACTATATGCAAGGTACTGCACTAGATCCTAGGGATCAAAGTTGAAAGATTACACAGCCCAGGAGACTCCTCCTGGATCTTATGATCTAATAGGAGCAGCATAACCATATGTATAAATATGGATGGTTGATCTGGCAAAGTTATGAGAATGGATTGAAGGAGGGAAGGAAGAAAGGTAGGAAAATACATTAGAAATCTATTGAAATACAGGTGGGTGGTAATAATGGCTTCTACCAGAGTGGTGGCAGTGCCAGGAAAAAAAAGGAATAGACAGGTGGTAGGCATAAGGTAGTGGAAGAATTAATCAGACTTTTAGTGTCTGGATATAAAATATGTAGGAAAGGGAAGTGTTAACAATTAAAATCAAGGGAATGAATGGTGGAACCATACATAGAAACAGTGAAGTCAGAAGGAGGAACATACTTAGTGGAGAAGTTGTAAGTTCAAGTTTTGAACATGCTGAGTCTGAGGTGCCAATGGGACAATGAAGCGGTGATGTCCTACTGACAAGTGAGATGCTGGTGTGGAGTTCAAAAGAGAAGTTAGGGATAGAGGTATGGATGTGGGAGTAATCTATATAGAGGCACTAATGGAAGCTGAAAGATGAATGGGATTTTCAAGAGAAAGAATGCGGAAAGGGAGGAAAAGAAAACCAAAGACAGATACATGGGAACTACCCATTGTATTTTATTTTATTTTATTTTTTAATTTAATTTAATTTTATTATTTTATTTTATATCATTTCATTTTATTTTAATCATTCATTAATTCATTTGTTTGTTTTGACTTTAATAGCTTTTATTTACAAAAGAGGTGGTAAGAGTGAAAGCAGAGAAATACAAACAGGTAGAGAAGACATTAGCCTATCTAAATACTGTTCTAGCTGCTCTACTCAGCCAGGACTTGACCTTCAACTGGAATTAAACTCTCTCCAGAAGATAGGAAGGAAAAGCCAGTTATCCACTCATCCAAGTTCTCTCCAAGAGGCAGGTCAAGACAATGATGGAACTATCCACTGTAAAGGGATAGCATGAGTAAGGAGAGAGCAATCAAATAAGGAAAGAGATTTTGTTGTTCAGTCATTTCAGTTATGTCCAATTCTTTGCGACCTCCTCTGGGTTTTTTTTGGCAAAGATACTGAAGTGGTTTGACATTTCAATTCTAGCTCATTTTATAGATAAGGAAACAGAAGCAAAAAGGGTTAAGCAACTTTCCCAGGGTCACACAGCTAGTTGGTGTCCAGGGCTAGATTTAAATTCAGGTTTTCCTGAGTTCAGATTCTATCTACTGTGCCATCTAGATGCCCTAAGAAAAGAGATAAAGGTCTCAAAAGCCAAGAGAAAAAAAATATACAGAAGGAAGAATGTATTCAAGTGGTCAGTTTTATCCAATGATGCAGAGAGGTTAAAGTGGATAAGAAAAGAAAAAAAGCTATTTAATTTGGCAACTAAGATACCACCAATGACAGAAGTTTCAGTAGTTTGTAGAAGAAGATGACTCACACGTCGAGTAGAGAATGTGTACAGAGGAAGTGTGAAAATCAAGTATAAATAATTTTTTCAAGAAATTTAGTAGTGGAGAAGAAAGAGAAGAGGTGATATCTAGTTATGGTAGAAGGGTGAAGGGAAGTCTTTGTAAAGAATGTGGAGTCCAGTAGATGTGTTTATTTTAGGCAAATGAAAAGGAACCAGTTAAAGAGAGACTGGTGATGCATAGAAGAAATTTAAGTTAAGATATACATTTAATATATTCAAATCTTTGTGAGGAGGTAATACATTCAGATTTTACAAGCTACAATTCAGCATAGTAATATCAAATGATTGATTAGAAATTAACTAGGCACTTAGTAAGTGCCCAAAGGGAAGGAGACCTAGGAGATGTTAGTTTGGATGAGAGGGAAGAGAGAACTAGTGATAAGCCATGCCACAGCAGGTGGCAGCAAGTGATAAAAGGGAAATGCCAAAACATTATGTTCCCAGGAGTGAGATGGGAGAAAGGATTCTGAAAAATGGGGATCAGAGAATGTAAAATATAGGTGAAAAGTCAATGGAAGCAAACTTCACCTATTTTATGGTTATTCCCCTTTCCTGGCCCCAGGCATGCCCTTTTATAAAATGATTAGATTTTCTTAAATATAGCCCAAGTACCCAAGCCCTAATGATTTGGAGAAGGCTGAGGTTTGTATCAAATTTTATCTTTAAGCCATAAATAAATCTTCAAACAGGTCATCATCTTAAAGTGACAGAGATACCTTCTGACTGCTGACTTCATACTCTGGAAAATCATAGCATGACAACATCTCAGATTGGAAAGGGGTCTTAGAGACCATTCAGTTCAACCTGTTCATCAGTAATAATTCCTTTGATGACATACCCAACAGTGTTTTTTGAAGATTTTGGGGCAGCACTAATTATTAGGAGGTTTTTCCTTATTTCCATTCATTGCTTCTAATTCTGCACTGTGGGGCTAAAAAAGAACAAATGTATTCCCTCATCCATACAACAGCCCTTCAAATAGGTGAAGACAACTAGCATTCATTCAAGGTCTTTTCCAAAGGCTAAAATATCCTTCAATTCTTCCCCCCCCCCTTCTTTTAATATCCTTACCTTCCATATTAGAATCAATACTAAGAATTGGTTCCAAGGCAAAAAAGTGGTAAGGGCTAGGCAATGAGGATTAGGTCACTCGCCCAAGGCCACACAGCTAGGAAGTATCTGAAGTTAGATTTGAACCCAGGATCTCCTGTCCTCAGGTCTGGCTCTCAGTCCACTGAGCCACCCAGCTTTCCCTTCACCCTCATTTTCTTCAATGGATTCTCAAATGGCATGAACTATTATAAATCCTACAGAGTAGCAAGGTAGCACAGTGGATAGTGTCAGGTCTGGAGCCAGGAAGACCTGAGTTCATATTCGTTCTTAGTCACTTACCAATTATAGGACTCTGGGAAAGTCACTTAATCCTATTTGCCTCAGTTTCCTCATCTGCAAAATGAGCTGGAGAAGGAAATGACAAATCACTGAAGTATCTTTGCCAAGAAAATCTCAAATGGGTCACAAAGAATCAGACACAATTGGGGTCAGTGGGGTGGCTCAGTGGATTGAGAGCCAGGCCTACAGATGGGAGGTCCTGGGTTCAAATGTGGCCTCAGACCCTACCTAGCTCTGTGACCCTGGGCAAGTCACTTGGCCCCCATTGCCTAGCTCTTACCTCTCTTCTAGCTTGGAACCAATCCATAGTATTGATTCTAAGACAGAAGGTAAGGGTTAAAAAAAAAAAAAAAGAATCAGACACAATTGGAAATGAATGAACATGTCAGCATCAAAGGTATCTGAGGTCAGATTTGAATTTAGAAAGAAGAATCTTCTGGGCTCCAGGCCCAGCACTCTACTATGCCAGCCCAGATAACAGATACTGAATTGTTTATACTTTAAGTCATTTGGAGATGCACATATACCATATTTCCAAGGGTCTAAAATGGAATTTTTAGTAAAAAAAAAAAAAAAAAAAAAAAAAGGAAAGCTACAATATTTCTTTTGGAATACATAGCTAAACAAAGTCATCATATTCTCCTAGTCCTCTCAGTGGCTTTGATAGAGCTGGGGTATTCGTGGGTCCTGGCTCTCCCTCCTCCAGTGCAGACCTTACTTAACCTGTCTTCATCTCCTCCTGTGCCATTCTGGTTTGCATCTCTTTATAAATCTTCAGTGGAAGATGCAACCAAAGTACTAAATATGTCTGAAAAACAAACAAACAAACAAACAAACAAAAACCCTTTCCTCTTTCTGACAAGATTATCCTGTATGAAACTTCTCAGGGCTTTCAATGAACAGCAAACAAATCCAAATATGATGGACTATTACTTCTCCTCTGGTGCCCCAAACCTAGGATAGCTTCCATCCCCCCCCCCCCTCCGAGCCAGAGCCCCAGATGTGGTCTAGAAATTCCAGAACACTTATAAGTTCCCTCCCATTGACTTAGCAGGGGGTGGATTTGTCTGGTGTGAAAAGTTCCTAGAGGCCCTTGGGAGGGGTAGAATTGGCATAATAATGCATCCTATTTTATGCACTGATAAGCAGGACAATTTAAATGTAAACATCTGATAGCTGAGCATTTACTAAGTACTTGCTAGGTGTAGATCAGACTGGATTAAAAAAAGAGAAGAAATCCAAGATTAGTTTCTTTCTTTAAAGAGTTTAAATACAGTTTAAGTGGTCTTACTTCTAATCTGAAAAATTCATGGTCCACTGCCTTTGGTAGATATTGAGAAAATACATTCAGTTTCTACCCTTAGGATGGGCTGACCAGGGTACCCTTTCCTTCTTTTTCTATTCAGACTTAGAAAAAAGCAGCTGACAGGAAGATCCCAGATGCCCACCTGTATTTCCAACATTTATACAGATTCTTTGGATGACAAGATTTCATTTCAGACAAATGACAGCTGTCTGATCTGCAAGCCTCAGGACTAAGCTTAGTTGGACAGGTTGAAAATCTTAACAGCTTTTCAAATTATGAAATAAACTGCATCATTACCATTTGGAACCCTTCCCCAAAGCTTATTCCAAATATTCCTTTTGAGAAAGGGAAAGATTTTAGCTAGGAGTAAAATCACTTCCTAATCTAAAAGCAATTGCTTCTATAAACATAAATTCAATACTCAGCACACTTTTCAGAGCTATTTAAAACTGCAAATCTTTTCAAACATTTTTAAAATGGCCATGGGCATGTTATGATTGAGAATCCCTGCTGATACTTTAGACCTCATCAACAAGCAGTGAACCTTATTTCTATCCCTCTCCTCCTCTCCTTTCTCTTCCCCTCCATCTTGCAAAAGTTGAAGGTTTTGATGAATACACAGTGTATGAAGAAGTGAATGGATGAAAAGCATTTATTCATTGCAGAATTTGGAAGTAAAAGAGCTTTGAGTTTGATAGAGGACAACACATATAGGGTAGTGTGCTGACCAGAGAGGAGTATTTTGGTCTGCAGAGCTAGTGGATTATGAATATAACCATTGATGAACAGATTGATAAACCCTTTCCAGAGATGTGAACAGATGCAACCCGAAGGAAGAGGGGAGGACAGAAACATCAGGGTAGATGGGTGAGTTATTGGAAAGGGTATGGCCATGGATTGGCCTGATCAGAAGCCAGCTATGAAATGGATTGTGTGAATTTACTATTCATTCTCTCACCAGTCAATATGGTCACCCCTATGTCTTCAACTGAAGGTCTGAAGAACACAACAATGTGTCGAATGACAAGAAGATTACTGGAGAGGATGAAGACTAGGGTAGATGAAGCCAGTGGGGAATACCTCCTACATTATTATCTCCACTTCATTCAGCCTTTCCTCACCCACTACAATTTCCCTTCTTACTCCCTCTATCTCCATGCTTCTCCCATTACACAACTATATCTGAGGGCATTAAATATGTGGGGCAAAGAGAACGAAAAAGATGAGAAGGAAAGTATTGCTGCAGAGAATCCAATATAATGATCTTAGCTTTACCTAGAATTGCTCCCCCCTTCTCTCTCTTTCCCTTCTCCCTTCCCCCCCCCTCTT
>NW_025391890.1:0-8026 GCF_016433145.1 Gracilinanus agilis | reverse complement strand
GAGAGAGAGAGAGAGAGAGAGAGAGAGAGAGAGAGAGTTTTCATGGCATTCTGAAGCTATCGCGCCAGCCCAGGAGAACAATTATTAAATCTTCAGTGAGAACATTTAAGGCTTAAAATTCAACTAATACTACAAATAGAAACCAGATTTATTGTACTATTTTCTAGACTTAAGAAAATGATGAAACATGTTAATAATATATATTAAACTTTAAAATATCCTGAGCACTTTTTTTTTCATCATAAAGTCGGTGGTTAAGCAATTCCCAGCACACCCTGCTCATATATACACTGAGAAGTAACTAGGAAACAGCATGGCATGGTAGATAGAGTGCACTGTTTGGCATCAAGAAGACTAATTTAATCCCTTCTCCAACACTTGCTGGCTAAGTGATTGTGGACAAGTCATCAAACCTTTAAGAGCTTCAGAGGAAACTCCCTAAAATCTCTAATAGAAGTGTTGGATCCAAGACAGTTAGACCTAAGAAGAATTGAATCCAAGTAGAACACAAGATCATCTCCTTTTGCTGAGAACATCTTAGAACTTCAGCTATATGCATAACTAACAGCTTTAATACAACAGGTGTCCCAAAAATCTTGGTGCACTTAGTTTTAAAACTTTACGAGCTTAAAATTGCACTAAGACTTTGGGATATCCCGTAGAGCTATAAGGGTGGCAAAACTGCTTACAACAGCCTCATGAGGAGAAAGGGGAAGTATCATCATCCCCATTTTACTGGTGAAGAAACTGAGTCTCAGAGATGTCAAGTCACTTGTCACTCAGCTGGGAAGAGCTAGAACTGTGAATTAAATCCCAGGGTTCTCTCCCCATTTTTTTTATTGCTTCCAGGTGTTAGGTGGAAGCACACATTCTAAACTACCTATCCTACTTTAGCCAAAATAAGAAGAAATTTAGTCAATACTTGCTTCCCTTTGAATCATGTAGACACAGCATTGGACTTTCAGATTTCCCCAAAGGGATGATAGTAACAGGCTCCTGGTCAAGTTTCTATTTGCAAATATAAAGTCTTGTGCCTCCGGCTACATCTCCAAGCACTTTTTTTAACTCCTAAGATGACTTTTCTCTAAGGAGGTTTAAATATATTAAGGGTAGTACTTTGAAAATGCATCCCAAGTCTTAAACTGAAATCTGGAAGATTTAAAACAGTTTGGACATGAGTGACTCACTCTTGAATGTCTCTGGGGTAGGGGTGGGGAATCTTTCATTCTACCGAGGGTTTCTGGCTTCTAAACAAACCAACTGAAGACCACATAGGGCAAAAAACAAATTTATGGGCTTTTTTGAGGGAGAGATAAAACATCTTATTCATCTGCTTTTAAAATTATAAACATATATAGACACACGGGCAGCAGAATTCTGACCATCAGGGCATACCATTAGGGCCTGAGTAGTTTTAATAATTTTAGTTGGAAAGATATAGACCATAACCATAAACTATTCAATAAAACAAAAATGTTTAAATATGTTTTGATTCTAGTTATGGCCAATTCAAGGAAACAGGGACAGAAACAAAGAGAACACACACATATACACCTACTCTCTCTCTCTCTCTCTCTCTCTCTCTCTCTCTCTCTCTCTCTCTCTCACACACACACACACACACACACACACACACACACACACACACACACACACGCAAGCGCGCGCAAAGGATGAGGAGAGATAGACCCAGAGGGAAAGATAAAAACATGGAAACTTGTTTGGCCTTGGATTCCAAGTCCTACTTTTACTACTGTGTAGACACTTCATAGGATGGTAAATCTTGGTAGAAGGTCATAAATACAATGTTCTCATTTTACAGATAAAGAAACTGAGGCAAAAGAAGATTAAGGATTTTAAGGTCTTTCAGTATAGATTTGAACTCAGAGCCTCTGAACACAAATTAGTGTTCTTTCCATTGTACCTAGAGTTCTAGAGAGGGTTCCCTTTAATCTGTGAAATGAGGTACTTGGAGTAAATTACCTCTAATGTTTTTTTCAAATTTTATGATTTTACTTCTTTCTGAATGCATCTCTTATTTTTTAAAGCTTTCAGTTTCTTCCTAATATTGCCTAATTTTCTCATCATCCATCTTTCTTCTCTTTGTTTCTCTCTTTCTCTGTTTTTCTGCCTCTGTCTCAGTCTCTCAGCCTCTCTCAGTCTTTGTCCCTGTCTCTCTTTCTCTCTCACTTCCAGCCTCCCCAGAAGCTGTGGGATGGGGAGTCTCCAGTTCTATTGTTTCCTCTCAAATATTAACATAAGTCATTAGCACATCTACAACTCAATTGCACTTCAATTGCCCCAACTCTACCAAAAGGGGAAGGGAGTTTCAATCCACACATCAATGAATCCACAAATATTTACAGTGTCCCCAACAAGGCCCTAGGCACTGTATTAGCTCTGTAAACATATGTAAAACACAAGTTGGGGGAGGTTTTACAGTTGTTTTCTATAGCTAGTAAATCTGGTTTGTGTGTTTGTTGTTGTTTTAATCTTACCTACAGAATCAATAATAATGATGATGATAAAGACTAACATTTAAATATAGCAGAAAAGACATGTAAAATACTCATGGACTCCTCACTCCTCAATAACAACAAATCAGTAAGGTAAGAATTGCAGGGATATCCTTGATGCTTTCATATGGATCTATGGTTTTGTTGGCTGAACTCCCAATGAAGGGGTGTTTCCTACCAATGCAGGGCAGTTTTGTAATTTATAAACTCATAGAATGGTGTCAGCCACTATGAGGTTAAAGGAATGTTCCAGGATCACCCCACCAGTATAGGTCAGAGGCAGCATTTGAATTCCAACTCTAAGCCACCTTCTTTCTACAATGCCACATTATCTCTCCCCCCACCCCAAAACTCTTTTACCCAGGACTACCTAAGCTTTATGTCCCTGAACACTATTCTGTGGTTCAGTTGAGAACCAAGGAGTCATCTAAAGAGGGGTTTTCATTGTCTATACCCAAATCCCAAACTCCCTAGGGCATCCATCCGGTCTAAGAAAATAATTATTTGTTATGAAGGGGTAAGTTGATGTTGTGAACTTGAATGGTTAAGAGATCTGGCTTTAATTTTCAAGTCTGCCATTAACTAATAATGGGACTGTGGGCAAGTCATTTCAGAATCAGACTAAGGTTTATAAAAAAAAACAAAAACAAAACCAAACACAAATGAGGGGGTTAGAACAAGCCCCTTTCCAACTTAGCATGCTTCTGGTCTATTTATCTAGAGCTAAAAGTTAAGTATCATATATAATATCAGAGGACCTGAAATCAGATCTTTGTCCTGCCACTGACAACTTATGCAACTGTGGACAAATAACTTCTCCCTGGACCTCAAGTCCCTTATTTGTAAAATACCATTGAACTAGATGAACTTTCAGTTCCCACCCAAGTTTGGCATGCTATCATCCTATGGCTGGTTAGGATCAACAGAAAAGCCAGGGCTTAAAGATAGAGATCCAGATCCATCCTTCTAAATGGATTTGCCAAGATTTACACATTAGGATGCAAGACACACACACACACACACACACACACACACACACACACACACACACAGAGGCACACAATGAGGAGCAAGCCACATAATGAATGTGATGTGGTCCTCATAGAATAATAATAGGGGACATTTATTGAGGACTCTCAAGTTGACAAAACACTTTACATAAGTTATCTCACTTGATCCTCACCACAACAACCCAACCCAGGGAGATAAGTGCTCTAGGGAGAAGAGAAGGTAGATATAGACCCAAGATTTTATCAATGTGGGGAACTCTGCTTGCACTAACCAAAGATGTAGATTAGTATCTCCTCCATAACTTACAGACTTAGAGAGGCTCTTTGTACACTGGGAGGTCAAACAATTTGCCTATGATCACAAAATTAACATTGGCCAGAGTCAGGATCTGGACCCAGGTTTTCCTGACTTAAAACCAGACGCTTATTTACCCTTCCACATTGCCTTGGGGACTATTAAAATTCCTACTTTACATATGAAAAATGTGAAGCTTAGAGAATATAAGTGACTTAACTAGGGTAATGTACCCCGTAAGAATCTAAAGTTGGATTTGAATCCTGAATTTCTTGACTCCAAATTCAGTGGTCAATCCACTATGCCATGTTGCCTCTCCTGGAAGGCAGGGGCTGATTTATTGTTGCCTCTCATTGCCCCGTGCTTTGTGTAGAGTAGATGTGTAATATATGTGTTGAATTTCATTATGCTACCCTGAATTTAATTGAAGCGATTGGTCCCGCATTCATGTTGTGATGTCCTTATGAACGTTGATACTTCTGTAGTATTTGGTTGTTTGTTTGATGGTGATATATTCTAGTGAAGGCTTAGAGGTACAGATGCACGCACATGCTTCTGAAAGGATTTACTCTGACTTACACACACATAGACACATAGACACACACTCTCTCCAGAATTTGCACACACCATTCAGAAACATGCTATAATTGACCAAGGTTAACTTGAGATCATCCTGTCTGTTCCTGTTGGGAAACAAAGAACCCCAAACTCCACTACTTAAAGACATAGCAAAGGAAGAAGGATTGCTCTCAGGATAGTAGACTATAGAAAACCAAGTTTACCAAATGGATTGGAGAGACATTCAGGCTCATAAATTTCTTCTACTTCTTTGTTTTCTCTCATGTCTGAACCTTCTCCCAGTGCTTCCTCTACGTCCACCTGTTTCAACAGTTTGTCTTTCAGGATCCAGGAATGAGGGTCACAGAACTTTCCCCATTAGTAAATGTCCTCTGCATCTCCTCAACTTATTGGTTTTGCTTGGAATGTCAGGACACCTGACCTTTCACCCTTCTATTTTTGTGCTCCACATCTGTAATTCTATTACCCATCCCTAAAGACTCACACTAATATGCCTTGGGCATGAACTTTTTTGATTGATCTATTAGCAGGGGTCTTAGCCTATGAGTGTATTTCACCATTTCCTAGTGAAGAAAATTCTGCCCACAATTTCATGTATATCAGAACTTAGATTAATTAGGCATCCTAGGATCTGATTCAATTCAACAAGCATTAATGAAGTTCTCAGAGTCTTACATCCCAGTAGGAGTACAAAATAAGCTATCATTGATTGACTGGATGACTGAAACTTTGGAGCAATTCTGTAGAATGCCAGATATGAATCTGAGAAGATGAGTCAAGTGAAAACAAAGGACCAGACAATTATATTTCTTGATAGAAACTCTCAAATGATTCGAAGTAAGTACTTCAATTTCATAATTTTATGCTCACCTTAGTGGTAGCCATAGTAATTCATTATTGTTCCCATTTTAGTGATGGTCAAGTAACGTTGCCTAAAGTTACATGGCAGAAGTGAATGGGCCAATCAGGAATGTCTAATCCTGCATACCAGACCTAAATTTCTAGTCCCATCTGTGCCACTGAGCAGTTTTCTCCTTCCTGTCCCCTGGGGCCTCAGTTTTCTCTTCTACAAAATGAGTGTTAGGTGGCTGTCCTTTCCAGTTCTTAATATTTGATGACCATTTCTTAGTTGTTGTTGTTGTTTTTTAACTTAGCAGCTGACACTCTTTTCCAGAAAACTGGGGCAGTTTCTTCATGGAAAATGACTTCTATCTCCTTTAAACTTTGACACTAGGTGTGCCATCCCATTTACAATCTATTTTGGGGGAAATGGAGCTCTGTTTCCAAATGCTTGGGCGACCTTAGACAACCATCAGGCAATGAACATTTATTAAATACCTACTATGTGCCAGGCACTGTGCAAAATTCTGAGGAAACAAAGACCAACATGAAATGTCCTTGCTCTCAAGACGATCCCTCTTGTCCCTGCCCTCATGTAGTTTTATATGTCTTCATAGTTTATAATACACAGATGAAACATCAATTGTTGTCCAACTGTTCCATATATATTAATTTTGTCTTCCCAGCCAGGCTCCAAGCTCCTTAATGATATGGATGATGCCTTATGCAATGTCTACATTGCTCACAGCAATTGCCACAGTATTGGGTACCTAGTAATTGCTGAAAAAATATTGTTCAAGAATATTTCATCAACGACACATGTAAAACCCAGTGGAAATGCATGTTGGCTATGGGGGAAAAGGGAAGAGAAAGAAGATGAATCACGTAACCATGGAAAAATTTTCTGAAATAAAATTTAAAAATATTTAAAAATAAGAATATTTCAGCAATTTGTGAAGCATATTCTATGTACAGAGTGGGGGATTACTTAGCTGAGGCCCATCTATGCTCTGTCTCTAGTGAAAGGGAAGATAAGTATATATACATTATATATACACGCCTACAATGAAAGGAGATGATATGTGCTCTAAATATGGTGTTAGAACAAAGAAAGTATTAAAAGAATACCTAAAGGAAAGGTCACCTCTGGCTCAGGTAAATCAGGAAAGACTTCATTAAGGAGGTGGGCATGTTTACCTGGAAGAGAATCAGAATCATAGAATTCAGAATTTGAAAGGACCTTCCTGGTCATATGGTTCAACCTGTACTAGAAGAATCCCCTATACAGCAGACCTGACAAATGCTTGCATTGCCCAAAGATCTCCAGAAAGGAGAAACTGACTCATGCTTTTTAAAATTTATATCATATATAAAGGCATAGTTGCTATTCATATCAAATTTCCAGGTGACTTTAATCTTGGAAAGAGGTTTGGGGATATAAAAGTCAACATCTGACCAGCTAAATTTAAGAAAATAGAATTTGGTACAGAAAAAAATTGACACACTTAGGTTAAAAAAATATCATATTCATGAGGATAGGGGAAGCACAACTAGATGTCAGTTACCTGAAACACACACACACACACACACACACACACACAAACCTTGGGGCCTTAAGAGACTACAAAATCAGTCTTAATGAACAAAGTGATGTCATGGTTTTTTTAAAAGCTAATGTGAATTAGATTTGCCTCAATAAAATCGTTTTTTAGGAATAAGGAGGTAAAAGTCTCATCAAATTCAGTTTTGGTCAGACTATATGTAGACCACTATGTTCAATTATGGGTACCACATTTTTAGAAGGATATTGATTATATAAAGAACAGCTAGAGAAAGACAACTAGGATGGTGATGGACCTTGAGGTAGGTAGCGAGGTGGAACAGTGCATAAAGTAATGCACTTGGAATCTGGAAGACCTGAGTTCAAATCCATATTTAGACAACTTCTAACTTTGTGACCCTAGAAAAATCACTTAACTTCTATCTGCCTCAATTTATTCTGAGTAGATCATAACAGAACCTATCTCACAGAATGATTATTATGATCAATCCAATAAACATTCCAATCTAATAAATATCTATTAATCACCTAGTATGTGCCAGGCACTATTCCAGGTACTTGAGATATAATTAATACAAAGAAAGCCAGCCTCTGCCCCCCAGGAGCTTATAATCTAAAATGAAGACAACACATAAAAGGAGGCAGGAAAGCAGAGGTGAGAGAACCAGGAGGTACCCTGCATGGGGGCATCTTGTTCCAAGGAGCTGAAACCAAGCAGAACAGCATAGGCAGAATGGAATGGTCCAAGAGTCTGTTTTCTGTTCTTTATAAAAGGAAGGCATTAAAAGGAGTTTGGCACTCCACCTTCCTCTCCTCCATTCAGAGGGGAAAAGAAGCTGAAGGAGTTCATGTCAATCAAGACTTGAATTAGTCTCATGATGAATCTAGAAGTGATGTGCTTGTCCTGGCAGAGGCAGGTTATTCTGAGTGGTTGGAGCTAGGCAGAGCAGCAGATACATAATAGAGTGAGACCACATGAGTTAATAGGTGTAAAGTACTTAGCCCTGTGCCTGGTACAAACTAGGTACTTAATAAATGCTTATTGTCTTTCTTCCTATTCTTCTCACTTCTCCAGCTTGAATCAGTGTCATATAAGATTTGGTTAAAGGAACTTTGGATATTTAGAGAAAAAAGCTTCAGGAAGGAAAAAGTAATTGCCTAAACATTTTAAAGGCTATAATATGGAAGTAAGATTTGAACTTATTCTATTTGGTCTCAGAGAGAA
>NW_025391889.1:0-5718 GCF_016433145.1 Gracilinanus agilis | reverse complement strand
AGTAGGGGCATGAAGCATGTAAACATGTTAAAAATGAATATTAAAAAATGTTTTTTTAAAAAAACCCGAATTAAGGGGCAGCTATGGCTCAGTGGATAGAGAGTCAGGACTTGGGCTTCATATCTGACCTTAGATACTTTCTAACTATGGACCCTTGGTTAAGACACTATAAAAAATAAAAATGAATATAAAAAAAAGAAACAGTAAACTGAAGAACTGGTTGCTCTTTAAATGGAGACTTTGGAACTGGAAACTGAAGAGATGTCCATCAGTTGGGGAATGACTGAAGAAGTTGTGGTATATGAATGTAATAGAATACTATTGGGCCATAAGAAATGCCAAAAAAGAGATGATCACAAAAATACCTAGAAAGACTCATATGAAGTGATGCTCAGTGAAGTTAGAAAAACTAGGAGAACATTGTAGAAATTAACTACAATAATATATGATGATCAGCTGTGAATGAATTTGCTAATATCAACAAGACAGTTATCCTAGATAGCTCCAAGAGGGGCTTGTGATGAAAATGATATCTACTGCCATGCAAGGAACATATTGATTCCAAATGCAGATTGAAATATGCCATTCTTTACTTTATTAGCTACATGAATTTTTTCTTTTTTATAAGGCATTTGTGTCTTGTTTCACAACATGATGAACAGGAAAATATATATTATGTTATAATATCTGTACAATTTATATCATATTACCTGACTACTTGAAGAGGAGGGAATGTAGGAGTAAGGGAAGAAATGAATCAGACATAGACTTTTTGTACATAGCTAATGTGAAAATTTGTTTTTTTTAGATAAGCATATTTATTAGAGTTATATATTTAGAAAAATAATATGTATAATAATATTATAATTGCATATTATATTTTATTTTAAATCCACTTTTAAAAATAATAAAAGTAAGCTTTGTGAGTTTTTTCCTTTCACCCCCTCCAATTAGAATGACAAAGACAACTGAAGGTACCAAATTTTACAATGTAGATCATGTGGCCTTCTTGCCTGTTCTCACAGAAGAAACTCCATCTGATCTTTCAATGACTTTGTACTGGCTGACTTCCAATATCTTCAATGAAATCCTATTTCTGCTCTACCTCTTAAAATATTTTATTTTCTTTAAAACATTATTTCTGCGAACCTTTTACATGATCCAATTTTCCTCGTTTCCTCACTTGTTATCTTCATGTTTTTGCTTCTGTAAAACTAACAAAGAAACTGAAAAAAACAAGTATAATTTATTTAGTAGCATAGTGTCTGCTATATAGTAGATGTTTAATAAGTGCTCATGGATTCATATGTTCTCACATGCAGCAAGTAGGTAGGTTTCACCTACTTATTCCTGTGCATTAAACATAAAAATTATTTTAAGAAAGTTTTAAAGGCAGTAGAGTAATCACATTCTATATATTTGGCTATTACATAACTGCTGAATGATATGGAAAAAAGAAATGAACAGCCATATATTTTCACATGAACTCTTGCCTAAACACACCTCCCTCTTCATCCTATTTTTTTCTTTATTTTTCTTTAAAGAATAAGACTGTGCACATATCCCTATTAGATTTAATTTTGATGGGAAGCATTTTGGTCTAAAATTTTACCCTCTCTAGTCTTTTATATCTTCACTCTGCTATAGGATATTTTTTCCTAGGCTTATCTAATATGCCAAATTTTCTTTGTAGTCAATTTGCTTAAGAAATAGTTAAAGTTACTTTGGGTACCATTTTGTTCAATGGAGAGTCTTTGGTGGATGTAAGGCAGTCACAGGTTATAAATTTCATTAATAATAGAAGCTAGTGGAAAAATTTCTAATATTACTGGTTTGGACTCACAAAGACATGATTTCAAACCTAGGCTTTGATACACTTTAGTTGTGTGGTTCAATAACACAACTATTTCTCTAAGTTTTCTCAAAAAATTTTAGCAAAGAGTATCTACCTCCCATAGTTGTTGCAAGGAACAAATGATATAATAATTGTAAAATTCTTGTGAACCTTAAATCATTTTATAAATCCTAAATATTGGTATATTATTACTATTGTGAGGTCACCTTATTTTTGAAAGAACCAAACCCAAGTATTATTGATTTAATATAATTCAGCAACTGGCATTAAATGGTGGAACAACAAAAGATGCTAAAATTTCACCATATACTTAATAGGTATAAAAGTGTTTTCAATATATTGGTTAATCAAGCAATAACAAGTTTTTATTAAGCACTTATTGTATGTTATGTACCATATTTGTCATTGGAAATATAAACAATTTTTTTAAAAATAGGCCTTAATCTCAAAGAATTTACAGCCAAATTGGGAAGACTTGATAAATATATGTTCACATACATCACTATTTCACTTTAGCCGCTAGTCTCCCTAGCAGGCAGACTAACTCTCACTCTCCAGGGCTACAATGGCCCTCACTTATCACCATGCCTCCTACACATGGCCTTGACAATTTTTTTAATTGATTTTCTATATTTAAGAAAGTAATGAAGAAAATGTAAATAATGTAGATTAAATATAAAAGTGTGTCTTAGGTATTGTCCCCATCCATACCCCACAAATGATTGCTAAACATTTACCAGCATTTGCCTGAGTAAAAACTAGTACCAGGGCATAGGAATGAGAAATTGGTTATCATATTTGAGCAACAGCAAATAAATCATTAGAGCTGCATCTAAATTACATAATCACCATTAGATCAATTGATTTTCAATATACTCCCCCCATGCCTCATTATGTTACCACTAATTTTTAATCCTTTGATCTTTTTAAAAATTTTTAAATTTCAATTTGTGAAGATAAGATTGACTCCCTTGCCTATTTTTAAAATTAATAAAAAAAAAAAAACTGAAAACATCCCTATTTAACATTAAGTAGGGGAGGTTTGCAAGCCACTTATGAAAGTGCGTGACAACTCAGAAATGACTGACTACCCCCTGAGTACTGCTAAGTAAATTTGAATACTGCAATTTGTCCCTATAAAGTGGAGGAAGGGACAGGAAGTAACGCAAAAAAGGACTATAAAAGGTGATGAACTTCCTGTTCAAGAGTTCTTCATCCTGAATTTTCAGGTTGGGGAATCTTGGATTGGGACCACTGATTGGAACTACTTGAATCTGGGTGAGTGAGAAGCTGACACACTTTTCCTGGCTTATGGAGAGTTTAGTTCCAGAGAGACCTCCCCTTCTTGGAGGAGGCAGTGTGGGTGGAACCCTTGTGTAATTTGCCACCAGCTCTCTGATTGGGATTAATAAGCCCTGCCAAAGTTGAATGGGCACTGGAGCAAATATTTAGTGTGGTAGGATAGACATCTCCTCTATCCTTCTTTTAATTTCTCTAATTTCACTCTACCCACTTTTTTTTTTTTTTTTTTTTTTTGGTAAATAAAACACTGCTAAAAGTCATTTTTGACTTGGGCTGTATTAATTTTAAAATTGGGGACCACAGTATTATCTTAGAATCCTCAATTATTTTGTCCATCCATAAAATTAAATTCCTTACAGATTATATTTCCTTTTTCAGAGTCCAGTTCTCCCTCTTCTAAACTGGACTCACTTCCTCACACACAATCTTCTATCCATGGCTTCACACATTGTTTTCCATGCATGTACTCTCTCCTCTTCTCTGCCTGTTAGAGTCACTAATTTCCCATTAAGACTCTAATGAAATAATTCTTTGTGAAACCTATCTTGAAGCAAATAGTTGCCAGTGCCCCCCATTACTTTGTATTTGCTTAATACATATTTAATATTTATTTCTGAATATGTTATTTCTCTATTAGAATGTGAAATTCTTCTTGAGGGAAGAAACTGTTTTCACTCTATCTTTGCATTCCTAATGCCTAGAATAGTTACCAAATCATAGAGGTCAACTAGTAAATTTATTAAATAAAAGAATAAATGATTAAAATCAATATAAAATTTTCTCTGAAGAAGGCTTTTAAGAAAATCTAACTTTCCTTTTTTTTTTATTTTGGACATGAAGAAATAGAAGCCAGGAGAGTAGGGATCTGTACACTGGACACATGAATAGTATGTAGCAGAGATAGGGTACATATATTTTGCATTACATTTTAGAGGGAATCATGGCTTTTATCAAAACATTATTAATGGATAATATATAAAGAATATAATCATCACTATCATTACCACTATAACAAATTGTATTTTGAAATTTCCAGTAGAGTGTACATGACTACCTTACAAGTCTTACAGAAAACTAAAGTATGATGTGTGCAAATATATATATATATATATATATATATAGCACCTTTGTGGCTACAGCCATTCATTGAATTATAATGACTTTCTCATTGTCCATTAATTAATGCTGATGTATGGTTTGTTTTATCTAGTACTTTAAATGATATAATTTACTACTGAGAGAAGAGAGTCTAATAAAAAGAGTACTTTCCAGCAGAGGATTAAATAATATTTTGTATGTAATAAGAAGTGTATATGAAATAGAAAAGCAAAAGGAAGCATTTCAATGAATGTGTATGAAAACAGTTTCTCAAAGTAGGAAATGTAGTATACTGAAGAATTCCATGACTTTAGAATCATCAAGGATGAACTGTTGTATGTGTGTATATATATATTATATTCCATTCATTTTAAATTCATAGAGAAAATCTACTAAGATTCAGTGAATATTTGTTTACTAACAGGATATTTTGCAAAGTAGAGGTTCTTGCAATGTTATATTAATTAGAAAATTATATAAATTATGAGAGTTAATAAGAAAAGTTCACATTTACATAATGTTTTGAAGTTGAAGTTTTGAAAGTCCTTTATATCCATTATCATATTTGTACCTTAAAAATCCTTTGAAGTAGTTAAACCTAGTATTATGATTCTTAGTTTGCAGATGAATAAAATGAGCCTTAGGAAAAAGGATCGACTTACTCAAAGCCATGTTGTTAAGAAATGGCAAAAGAGGAATTCATCCCTAGATTTTTATTGTAGATTTTTTTCTTTATGAAATATAAATTTTCTCCAGAACAGAATTAGTGTTATTTCTATCATTATAATTTCAGTTCCTAGCAGAGAGCCTTAGAACACATTTTTAAAGAGATATATAAGTAATATATAATTAATCATGTAATATACATAATCATGTAATGATAAGTAATCATGTAAATATAGAAACTCTTTCATCATTCTGAATCACACCTCATGTATATATCTGCTCTTTGTGGCTTGATTCATTGTGTAGAGAGTGTCCATGATGTCTTCTGACATTGCCAATGATTTTAATTACCAATGAAAAGTATAGTATTCACTGAATTTGCCACTTTCCTTATATAACTGACTCATCATTTTTCTGGTTATTTTTCAGATGACACACATTAATTCTCTTCCTGAATAAGTCTTTATTTGTAAAAGTATTGCAGATGGTTCATATACATAATACACCACTGATGGATAATTCATTCATTAGAGACTTTCTAGTACCTGATTTCTAAGCACATGCTATCATCAGAAGATTTTATGCCCTTCTTAGTGTCCAGAAGAAACCATTTCCCAGTGTTCTCAAGAGACCTCCTCACTCCTATTTGCTGAAACTACAATAGTTCTGAACAGGACTGAGTAGGAAACACTTGGTAACTCACTTCAGGCACAGTATGCTTTACCAAAGATAGACTCTAAATGAATAAAAATATACTATATTACTCTCTGCAGGCAACTCAACATTGTTGGCAAACC
>NW_025391888.1:0-1302 GCF_016433145.1 Gracilinanus agilis | reverse complement strand
AGGAAGGAAGAAGGGAGGAAGGAAGAAGGGAGGAAGGAAGAAGGGAGGGAGGCATGGAAGGAGGAAGAAATTAAGTTACCCTGTCATGAAAATTCTCCTTTCCTCTTATTCCTTCAGTCCCTTTCTCTTCTCCCTTCTCATCCTCTTTCCTTCATCCTCCTTCTCTAGATATCTTTCTTTCCTTCTGTCTCTTTCTGCCTCTATATCTATATCTATATCTATATCTATACACATATGTATATGTGAGTATGTGAGCATATATATGGTCCTCTGAGTAAATATATATGTTTACACTTTCATCAATTTTGATTTCCTAAGTATAGGGACTCCCATCATGAATAAAGATCAAAAGCCTTCCATATCTTCTCATCTCATATAACTTTCATTCATGTCTCTCCAACCATCTTCAAAGGTCTACCCAATAGGCTGGAAAACTTTACTAGATATTTTAATGTCATAATTAAAACTCTCATATTTTGCATTTTCTCTTATTACTAGATTATTTTATGTCCTTTTCTAGTCTTAATGATATATCTTTTATTCTACTTCTCATACATCATTGGTAATGTGCTACTGGTTACTCATACTCAACGTGTATCTTTCACTGTCCTTGAGTAATGTGAAATTTTGATTCCTCTAAAATGTTGCTTTTCCATGATATGAAGTCATCAAGTTTCACTGGGAAAATATTGGTATGAAAGAGATGAGTTTTTACATGAATCAGAAACTGAGGATCACAGAATTTTCCAAGTACAAGACACCTTTATTTTCTAGTTTTCTTCAGTTTCGGGCCCAGAGCATTTTTGGGGATTTGTTTAACACATTCACATCCATTTGTGTGTGTGTGTGTGTGTGTGTGTGTGTGTGTGTGTGTGTTTGAGACAGATAGAGACAGACAGAGAGACAGAGACAAAGAGAGAAAATAATGAAAGGAGGAAGAAAGAGAAATATCACAAATCAGTGGACTGTTCACCATTTACTAGAAAATATGCATTTTTCATTCACTTTTTTTTCCCAGTGTGACTGTTTACAACTCCTTAAAAATAATGACTGATTTCAATAAGAAAGTTTTGTAATGATCTAAAGCTCTAGATAACCAGCAACATGTTATTTGTCAATATGAGCATTAGGAGAGATTAGAATTGATATGAGTAGAGCTTGGATCAATGAGTAAAAGAAGAATGTCAACTTCTTGAAGAAAAAGACTTGAGTCCCTAGTCTACATTTCTGGCCTAAGTATTAAAGATAGTATGTAGAAAATATCCCTTCAAATACCCTCTGTTTCATCTAAACTATACTATT
>NW_025391886.1:0-6781 GCF_016433145.1 Gracilinanus agilis | reverse complement strand
ATAGATAGAATATTGAGTCCTAAAATGGGAATAAAAGAGAGAAACTCCAAAGGGAAGAAGAAAAGATAGATAGAATATTGATTCCTAAAATGGGAATAAAAGAGAGAAACTCCAAAGGGAAGAAGAAGAAAAGAAAGGAGAGATAGAATTCTGCATCCTAAAATGAGAATCAAAGAGAGAAACTCCAAAGGGAAGAAGAAGGAAAAAAGAATAGAATACTGGAGAATAAGAGGTGAGTACATTAGTGGTGCTAGAGGAATAGGGAAGCAAGGTAGGCAGCTCTGACTGTAGGCTTGACAGCCCTATACTTTTCTCTGGCCAAATAGGACCTCTCAAGGACAACAGAGCCATTACTCTGCTCAATTACCCTGCTCAGCTTCAATCTCTGAATTGCTCTCAGTCTGGGGGGGAATTGGGGGTGGAGTGGAAAGGAGCAAGGCATTTGTGGTTTCAGACAAAACTTCAGAGAAATCCCATAGGTCAAGTGCCGGAAACCTCAGCATTCAGAAACATTCATAGAACTTACTAAATGCATTCCCTGCCCTTTATATCCATGAACCTCTCAAGGCATGGTGGAAACAGAGATGAGCTCAGCCTGACTTGAGGGCCAGGTTTAGTGGCTGGAGGAAAGGCAGACCACTCTCCAGAAAACATCTGCCAATTTAAGGACTACAAAATAAGATTTTCCATAGGATAGCCTGAGAGAAAGAGACTTGTGGGTGAGGTTGGTGATTGGGTGGAAGGAAAATGAGAAAATTTTACCTGGACAGAAGAAATTGATGTATTTTTTAACCTCTCTCCATTATAAAACTTGTTTCTAGTTGTTCTTCCTTCTCTAGTTTTCCAATACGCCATTTGTCTATGCATAGAATCATCTCCCTCAGACAAGGTTACTTCTCACTTCTCTGAACAATAATACACAGTATTCTATGTTAATAATTACATGAAGTTTGTGCTTTTTTAAATTATCTGAGTCCATCACAATCTCTACTTCTGATTATCTCTTTTATCTTTTCTTTCTCGGGATTCAACCTCTTTCCTCAAGTCAAATGGATTTACTTGCTGACCATTCCTCCCCTGTTGGTATAGACATGAGATTACATGACTCTCTATGCTATGGAATTCATTGGTGTGATTATATTGGTCTTTACCAGTAAAGAAATAAAAACTGCATCCATGAATGTAGGTCAGCAACTATTTTGTAACCAAGTCTTAGTGAGTTTGCCCATAGTCATATAGTTGGTATACAACAGAGGTAAGCTTGAACACAACTCGAATTTGGGGTGAGAATTCTCTAGTCCAAGACCAGCCCTCTTTGCCTCATGGCAGTGCTGTCAAACTCAGAGAGAAATGGATCCCTGTGGGAAGCATAATGATTTAGAAAACCACAAATTAGCATTATCTATGCTTTATCATATTTTTTTATATTTTGTTAAACATTTCCAGTTATATTTTAGTCTGGTTTGGGCTTCCTTTAGAAGTTTCAACTGGTTCGGGATTGACATCTCTTATTGATGTCACATTCCATGTCTATCCTCTTCCTCCTACTTATTAATTCTCTCCTCCATTAGGCCACCTCCATGGAGGATAAAGCCTCCACTATGCTCCATGGAAGAGAGTGCCACCATGTTTTTTCTACATAATGCTCTCCAACAAGAATGCCCGCTGTCTATTCTTTATCAACCCAAGTCCAATGTCTTATTCAAGATCAAGCTATAAACTGTTCTAGAGCCAGAGCTAGTGTTTATAACACAGGAACCTGAGGGACAAAATGACTTGTCCATTTTCAGCCAGCTACTACTCAATCTCAGGTCTTCTCACTCCAAAACTCTTATTCTAGGCTGCTAAGTGCCACAGTGGCACTGGTCTTGGAGTCAGAAAGACTTAAGTTCAAATCTGACCTCAGATACTTACTTGCTGTTTAGTGATGTACAAGTCATTTAACCTCTGTCTGCCTCAGTTTCTTCAAAATAAGGATCATAATAGCACCTCTCAATGGTGTTATGAGAGTCAAATGCATAATATTTATAAAGCATTTAGCACATAAGAGGCACTTAATAAACGTGTCTTCCTTTTTATACCATACCATACTGCCTATAAGCTCATTGAGCTAGATCTGGAAAGGACCTTAGAGGACCTCCTCATTTCACAAATGAGGAAACTGAGGCTCATAAGGATGAAATATTTACAGGGGTATCAAGAAGTAAAGGAGGGAGTGGAATTTCATATGACTGAAAAAAGAATGAAAAGCATCTGTCAAAGGCTTACTATGTACAAAGGGAGCAGGTAGCAAGATCCAGGTCTAGTTGCTTTACTCTTCTTGAATTATCCTATTTGACTTCGAAGCCTCTTTTCTTTTATTCTCACTAGGAGGAGAATTAAGCACTTTGTATTTAACTTGTCCATTTGCCTTTTGCTTCCCTCTTACTTGTTCTCATGGCCTTTCTTGTGTGCACATTTTATCTCCTCAGCTAGACTGTGAGTAACTTAAGAACAAAGACCAGGTCTTGTGGTTCCTTTGTGGCCTTTCGTTGGCTCTAGCTCAGAGATCTTAAAACAGCAGGTGCCCAATAAAGTTAACAAGGGATTTAACTATCCCACTTGTAGACCAGGAGTGAAACTCAGCCACTTAATTCCAGTGGTAGCCAAGTACTAACCCTGGCGCTTCCTCAGTGAGGGAGGATGTTCTCTTGCTAAGACAAGAATCAAATCTCAACTCTGATGCTTTCTGCTTGTGTAATGTTGGCCAAGCCAATTAATTTTCTGGATCTCAGGAATTTCCTCAACTACAAAATGGTAGCCTGGAGTCAGGAAGAACTGGGTTCAAATCTGCTTCAGACATGTCCTAGCTGTGTGACCCTGGGCCAGTCATTGGACCCCAATTCCCAAGCCCTTAGCACAATTCTGCCTTGGAATGGATACTTAGTAAAAATTCTAAGACAGAAGGTAAGAGCTTTTTAAAAAGAGAGAGAAATTGGGAAAGGCTTCCAAATTAGAAGGTGGGAATTTAGCCAAGATGTGAAGGAAGCTAGAATTTAAAGATAAGGAAGGAATGCATTACAGGAATGGGGGATTAAAATGAGTATTATAAACCCTAAAACTGGTCTAGAAGGAAATTCAAGAAGTTAACAAGCCATTGTTTAGAGTTTCCTGAGAACTGTGTTCAAATATATCTTGAAGAAATAGCATCAATTGGATAGTTGTGTATATGTGTACATTTCAAAGAAAGCTACTCTATAATGTTCCTAAGTACCATCACCCTGTGCCTAATAACACTTTTAATTAAAAATAAATAAGTAAAATTGTTCTCAGTCCTAAACCAAGTCCTTCTTGTAAGACTATTTCTTTTCATTCTCATTCTTCTTTATAGCCAAACAGAAATAGCTATTCTTTATAGGATATTCTTCATTGTATATAAGGAATTTATTTGTCTCCCTTTGGTCTTTTGGGTGACTAGATGGCGCAGTGGATTGAGTGCCAGTTTTGGAGTCCAGAAAACCCATCTCCGTGAGTTCAAATCTGGCCTTAGATACTTAATAGTTGTGGGACCCTGAGCAAGTCATTTAACCCTGTTTGCCTCAGTTTCCTCATAAAATAAATTGGAAAAGGAAATGGCAAACTACTCCAGAATCTTTGTCAAGAAAACCCCAAAATGGAGTCACTAAGTCAGACAAGTCTGAAACACATGAATGAGACAAAACAAGTCTTTTGTTCCCTAAATTCTCAGATTAGTGCTTCAGGTAAGCATTCATTCAAATTAATTTTATGATCTCTTATCGAAATTCAAGATCTTCTCCAAGGGATTATTTGTGAGACTTTAGAGTGGGAAAATAAATCATACCAGTCTAAACTCATTTCTGTTTTTGATGTGGTTTTAGGGTAGATCAGGCTAATACCATGGGATCTCGATTTCAGCAAAACATTTAACAAAAGTATCTCTAGCCTTGTGAATAAGGTAAAAAGATTTGGGCTCCACTGAGTGGATTCAGTTCCCAGATATATTCGAGTTCCTGCTCCCTCTAAGACTGACTGTGTGACCTTGTCCAGGGCATTGCTTTGTGGCATAATGGATAGAATACTGGGCCTGGAGTCAAGAAGATGCGAGTTGAAATATAGCCTCAGATACTATCTATATGACCTGGTGCAAATCACATTAAGCCTGTCTCATTTTCCTCAATTAGAATATTGGGTAATAAGAGCATCTACCTCTTAGGATTGTTGTAAGGATCAAATGAGCTTATAAAGCTTTTGACACAGTGCAGATATATATATATACATATATATATATATTAATATATATATCACATCAACTTGGGCAAATCAATTAACATCAGAGCCTCAGTTTCCTTATTTATAAAATAAGGGGTTGGATTAGATTCCTTCCAGTTCTAAATCCATGTGATGTTAAAACCTGGGTTTGAATCCCTCAGCTAATACTCATTGGCTTGGATGACTGTAGACAAGTCATTTAACCTCTCAATTCCTCATCAGTAAAATTGCCTAATAATACCTATAATTCTTACCTCATAGGAATTTTTGTGAGAGTCAGAGGAGACAAAGGATGATGCCAAGTGCTTTACAAACCTTAAAGAATTCTATGAACCTGAGTGATTATTAGACATTCAAAGACCAAAAACACTAATACACATAGCACTATTATTATTTTAGTAAAAGTGTGTTGGTATATTAAGTATTACGTTAGTAAATGGCAATACGTTTTGCTATTATTATGTTTTCACTAGGGATTACTCCTTTGATTCAAAGAGTCTTATCTTCAAATATCTACCCTTTGCTCAAGTCCATTCAACATTCCTGATCTGTTCTCCTTGGACCACTTTCTGCTCTTTTCTTCCCCCTTGATGAATGTGAGATTATTGATAATAGTGGATGACTTCAAGGACAGACCAAGAATTTCTTATTAAATCCATTAAAAAAATCAGAATACTTTGTCCGGTTCCTTGTTCTCCTCAGACTCATTTTCCATCAGTAATGCTTAGAAGGGAGCTACAGACGCCTTTCACCTGCATTGTTAAATTTGATTTCTCTTTTTAAAAATTCCTCCAAAGGATGTCTTTTCACAAGCCATCCAGTGCCCCAAGATGAGGATTATCCAAGACAGCCCACTGGTCCTTGTTTATGGAAAGAACAGAGCATCCCCTCCTCTCAGTTAATTACCATCTCTTGGCCATGCATTTGATTTCAATAAAGTCTCTCTAATTACTTTAAATATCACCACTCCCCCCTCCTCCTGTCTCACCCTCCCTCCCGTGCCCCTCTTTCTCTTGGAGTGCCTCGGACTGATGAGCTTTAACACATCAGACAAGCCTCAGGCATTTGCTGTGATGAACACTGACTTCTCAAAGTTAATAAGCCAGGAAAAGTTAATAAACCAGACTTCCCCAAATTAATAAACCTGGAAAACGGAATCATTACTGTTTTTACTATTATTATAATATTATTTTTATTTTTATGATCAGCAGCAGCAGCAGCAGCACCTCGGGTAATCCTCAGCCTCTCCCCCTCTCCTGCCCCCCTCCCTCTCTTCCTCCCTCCCTCCACCTTCACCAGTGGCAGTAATATTGTGTGAGTAATCCCAGTGGAGCTCCCCAGCACTGCCCTGTTGGAGGAAGCAATAACAGAGCTAGTGCAGCTCCTGGTCCCTTCAGGCCCAGCTCTGCCCTTTTATATTACACTGTTCAGTCAAATCCATCACCGGCTTCTAAGACCTTTCCAATAGGCTGGAGAAGGCTGGGTGGAAGTAATGATTAAAGAAACTCAGAGGAAGGGGGGAGGGGGAAAAGGAGGGAGGAAAGGAGGGGAGGGGAAGAGATGGAAAGGAAGATGGCAGGATTTGGGACGTGTCTGAGCTATCAGTAAGTCTGATTTCCGTATGGTGGCCTGGGAGACTTTAGATATTTCTCTATGGCCTCTGGGAACCACGAGGTACTCCCTAGATCTGTAAATAAAGAGGATATTAACCAAAAGTACCTTCCAGCCTCCAAGCAAGTGCCAGGGCTCAGCTTTCCATTGTTTTCTCTTTCAAAAAATAGCCATCCACTGGAGAGAGTGAGCGTGTGAGAAATAGGCAGTAACACTGAGCAGAGGGAGAGTCTTTCTCTGCTCTCCTGTCCTTAGATTTATTGTGGTCACTAATGACAAGTGGTCAAGGCTAGAGCCAACCCAGTTTCTCAGGGTTACCTTCCTCTTCTCTCTGGAGGGCACTCAGTCCTCCTAAAAATGTCTAGGGACTTTTTGGTAAAGATCTTGACTAAAGCAGGGGTTTGGGTCAAAGGATCATCACAGATTTAGATCTAGACAGTATCTTTAAGGTCATCTAGTCTAATCTCTTCATTTTCCAGATGAGAAACTGAGGCCATTGGTAGGTGGCTTAGACTTGGGGTGAAGTGGGCCCCTTTCATCAACCTGATCTCATGGGTAGGAGGTCCAAAACCAAGGCTTTCACAGAAGCCCTCAATGCTAGGGATCTTATAGAACTCGATTATACATCATTCCCTCCCCAGAACTGCTACTAACATTGAGCCAGAAGAGCTCCTGGAGCATAGCAAATCAAGGAGTTATTTGTTCCAAAGAAAGACTGATCAAATATGAAGGCAAGAACGAGTATTAGGGAGAGAGATGCTCTCGTTGGTGAGGTCCCCCGTGGTTTTCGAAATCCTCACAGGATAATAAAATTTAGGGATGGAAGAGACTCTAGAGAACATTGAATCCATTATCCATTTCTGGGTCCAATTGTTTTATATATATATATATATATATATAT
>NW_025391885.1:0-5606 GCF_016433145.1 Gracilinanus agilis | reverse complement strand
GTACTATATATATATATATATATACATATTAGTATATCATTCTCAAAACAACCCTGGAGGTGTTATTATATCCATTTTACAAATGAGCAAAAGAAAACCAAGAGACTTTTTTTCCTTTTTTATTATTTTTAAAATTGTTTTCAATTACATGTAGAAATAATTGTTGACAACTGTTTTCTGAAATTTCTTAATTCAGGTTTTCTCTCTTCCTTTCTTGCCCCTCAATTCCTTAGGCAGTAAATAGTCTGGTAAAGGTTATACCAATATTTTCATATTGCTCATGTTGTGATAGAAGACACGTATCACACATATAATAAAAATCTCATGAAGGAAATAAAGTAGAAGATGGCATGCTTTGATCTGAACTCAGACTCTAAGAGTTCCTTTTTTGGCCATGGATAACATTTTCATTATGAGCCCTTTGGTTATCTTGGAGATTTGCATTGCTGATAATGTATTTATCCTTCACAGTTGATCACTGTGTAATGTTTGTTACTATATACACTATTTTATGGGTTTCTATTCACTTCACTTTAGATCGTTTCCTAGAAGTCTTTCCAGTTTTTTCTGAATTCCATATCAACCAAATATCACAATTTGCTCAGTCATTCCCCAAGTGACAGACAACTCTTCAGTTTCTACTTCTTTGCCTCCACAAAAACAGCTACTAAAAATGTTTTGGAAAAGGTAGGTCCTTCTTCCTTATCTCTAATCTCTCTGGGATTCAGATATAATAATGGTATTTCTGGGTCAAAGGGTGTGCATAGTTTTATGGCCCTTTGAGTCCAGTTCTATATTGTTCTCCAGAAAGATAGTATCAGTTCATAGTTGCACCAACAGTGTATTACAATCCCTGTTTTCCCATAATCCCTCCAAACGTTTGTTATTTTCCTTTTTGGTCATATTAGCCAATCTACTAGGAGTGAGTTGGTATCTCAAAGTTGTTTTAATTTGCATTTCTCTAATCAGTAGTGATTTGGAGCATTTTTTCATACGACTTTTAATTTGTTCCTCTGAGAACTACCTGTTCAGATCCATTGACCATTTTTTTCTTCCATATTAGAATCAATAGTATGTATTGGTTCCAAGGTAGAAGAGCAGTAGGGCTAGGCAATGGGAGTTAAGTGACTTGCCCAGGATCACACAGCTAGGAAGTGTCTGAGGCCAGAAATGAACCCAAGACCTCCCATCTCTAGGCCTGGCTCTCAATTCACTGAATCATCTAGCTGCCCAACTTTGACCATTTTTCAATTGAGGAATGCTTTGTATTTTGTAAATTTGACTCAATTCTGTATATATTTGAGAAATTAGTTTTTGTCAGAAATATTTGCTATATTTTTTTTCTAAATTTTTTTGTTTCCCTTCTAATCTCAGCTACCTTGGTTTTATTTGTACAAAACTATCCATTTCATTTTTCATCACTCCCTAATCTATTTTCCAGGAGATGTTTTTTTTTCCAATTAGGTAATTCACATTTACTTCTATTTTTTCATTCTTTTTATTTTGTTTTCTTGTTTCCTTATATCTGATGGAGTTATTAGCTTCCCATTGCCATATTTTGTTTTATTTAAAATTATTTTCTTCATTGAACTTTTGTACTTCTTATTCCAAATAGCCAATTGAACCTTTTAAGAATTTCTTCTCCTCAATATATTTTTTTGCTTCTTTTACCAGATAATTAGGCCAATTATGTCTTCCCTTTTCTATGGTGTTATTTTCTTGAGTATTTTTATGTCTCTCTTACCATGCTCTTTAATATGCTTTAATAATTTTCTTGCATTACTCTCAATTATTTTTCCTCTACCTCTCTTATCTGATTTTTATAATCCCTTTTGAGTTCTTCCAGGAATGCTTTTCGGGCTTCTATGCAATTAGCATTTTTCATTGAGTCTTTGGTTGTAACAGTGTTGAAATTATTGTCATCTTCTGAATTTGTGTCTTGATCTTCTCTGTCACCATAGTGGATTTTTAGAGTGAGGTTCTTTTTTGTTGTTTTATTTTTCTAGACTATTTCTAGACTTTTAAGTTTATTTAATGTTGGATTCCTGTGTTGCAGTTAGATTTTTTATTTAGCTCTTTTTCAGAGATGGGTCTGGTGGTCTGTAAGTTTTTGGTGTTTATAAGGTTGTGTGATCTAAGGAGAGATGCAGTTATTGTTCTCCTGCCTGTGCTCTTGTCTTTACTCAGAAAGGGACCTTGTTCTCCCGAGGTAATAAATACTTAGCCCTTCTCTTGGCCCTAGAACTTTGACCAGATCTCCTTATTTCCTTCAGCAAAAAAAAAAAAAAAAAAAAAAAAAAAAAAATGCGTATGTTCTTTTATGTCTCAGAACCGAGGCCAGGGATCCTATTGCCTTCTGAGGGATCACAAGCACTCTTCTCTGTCCTGAAACTGTGACCAGGACATTACCCTGTGGTCACAAAGATTAATGCTGTCCTCATTTCTGGAGCTTCAACTTCTAATTGTATATGGAAAATTGACACCTGAACCTAGTTCCAGCAAAGGGTCCCCTTGTAACCTCTTTTTGACTACTTGTCTATCCTCCTAAATGTCTGTGAGCTCAGAGCTCTTAAAATTGCTACTACTACTATTGCAATCACCTCCAAAGCCTACTCTGGCTGACCACTCCCCAAGTGTGACAGACATTTATTTGCCAACCTTTTAAGTTATCCTGGGATGGAAACTTGTCTCTCCCAAACCTTTTGTTGCCTCTGCCAGATTGTTGGGAGTGTTCAAGTGTGTTCCTGCCTTTATTCTCTTAGTTCTCCTTCATTCTCTTTCCTTTGCCATACATTTCAAACAACAAAGATTTATTAATGACCTACTATGTATCAGGCAATGTGCTAAGGATACAAAGCTAACAGGGAAAAAAATTAGTCATACTGTTCAAGAAGCTTATTCCCTGATTTTTCTATCATTCTATCAGAAGCATGAAATATGATCACAGAGAAGTAGATACATAATATGTACAAAAAAGTTATACAGGCTTGCTTAGGTATAGAAGCACTAATAATACCTTCACAAAATTATGTCATCACAAAATATGAGTTAAAATGAAATTTCAACAATGATCTGGTCCATTTCATAGACAAATCCAATCTCCACAATAACATACTCAATGAGGTATCATCTCAGCATTTCTTCGAAGAACTCCAAGAAGTGGAAAACCATCATCTCTTCAAGCAATTTCCTCCACTTTTTGTTAGCATGTGACCTCCCCATCCCAACTTGCAGGGCAGATTTGACTCTTTGTACTTTTTTCTCATTGCTTCTGGTTAATGCCCCTTAAGCCAAATAGAATAAATAGAATTCACTTTTTCACCTTTCAGATACTTAGGGTAAGAGATAGGCTTCTTAAAAGAGGAGGTGGCATTTGAGGTGAAAAAATTAGTTACATTATTCAAGGAGCTTATTCTCTGATTAAGGAGTTAAATTCTGAGAACATATTTTGTCTTTTTCTAGCAGGCCAATTTGATCATATTGTACCTCTTTTAAATTATGTACATTATTCTCCTTCCTTGCTTCTGCCTCTTGGATCTCCTATCAATTAATCAACATGCCAATAAACATGTATTAATTATCTACTATTTGTCAGGTACTCTGCTAGGCACTGGTGGTAAAGACGAAAAAGAAATAATTTTTGCCCTGAGGAAAATTATGTCCTAATGGTGGAGGGGGCAACAACGGCTTCATGTGGAAAATAATACTTGAGCTGAAATTTGACAGAAGCAAGGGATTCTATGGGGCACAAGTAAAGAAGGAGTATATTCTAGGCATGAGGGACAGGTAGTGCAAAAGAACAGACAAAAATGGTAGGTGGTATTTTGTGTAAGGGTATTATGTGTAAGGAACTGAGAAAACAAAAACAAAACCATTTGACTGGAGTAAAAAAAGAGTATTAGAAACAGGCTGAAAAATAAGACTAGAAATATAGATTGATGCCAGGTTGTGAAGAGGTTTCAATAAAGAGAAAAGGGAGCCATCAGGGGGGTTTATTGAGAAGAAGCATGATATCTAGATCTTTTCAAAGCTCATCTTAAATGCCACCTTCTCTTTTTAAGAAGTTTTTCTCTTACCCTAAGTATTTGAAAGGCTAAAATGTAGCAAGTGGATCAGATTTGTTCTATTTGGTTCAAGGACAATTAGCCAGAAGCAATGGGGAGAAATTACAGTCAAATCTGCCCTGGGTGTTGGGATGGGGAGGTCACATACTAACAAAAAGTGGAGGGGAATGTCTCAGGAGATGATGGTTTTCTATTTCTTGGATTTTTTTTTAAGAAAGACTGGGATGATCACTCATTGGGTATGTTACTGTGGAGATTCAAATTTATCTCTGAACTTGACTAAATCACTGATAAAATTCCATTCCAGCTCTCGATTCTATGATGCCATAATTTTGTTTATTATTTGTGCTCCTGAACCTAATCAATCCTGTGTATCTGTTTTGTATGTATCATGTATTAATTCTCTGGGAACATATTTCATGCTTCTGATAGAATGCAAGTTCCTTGAGGATAAGGATTGTCTCACTTTTATATTAATATCCCCAGCACCTAGTACCATAACAAAAATGTACTTAATATTTAAATAATTTTCCTTTTCCTGTTGTCTACTTAATAAATGCTTGCCAATCAACTGATTGATTGATGGCAATGATTCAGGCAGTTTTATTGAACTTGTTGTATGACTATGGAAGTGGAAAATAATTGAGACACCTCGTGCTTCTTTGACAAATTAGCACTCTAGATTTTGAAGGTTGATTCTCATTGCTCAAGGGTAAGACAGAGGGAGAAAGACAGTGGCCTCCAAACCTATATCAACACTTTAGGAGTCATAACACTTTAGAGGGAGACTAACTGGCCATTCACAGTTCTGATCATATTTATTACGTTTATGATAAAGGGACAGTATATCCCTGAGGTCTCCTCTGGGAGTGAAGAGAAATGCCATAAAATAACTTCTCTTTGGAAGCAATTTAAATAGTCGTCCAGCTTCTGTATCTGTCAGCAAATAACACTAATAGCATACTATTCACCTGGAGTCTATTTGGAGGATTAATGGAACTAGATATGGTATTTTATATCCTCAGACTGTTTACCAGCTTGAAATCAGTCAAAGTGAAAATGGTTCTTGAAAGAACAGAAACTCCATTATATATTTTACTGAGGATACATATTTTTTTTCATTGCATTTCTGCAACATTAGTAAGGTGCTGACATACTGTGCTATTTTTAGAGACACTCAAGGCCAAACAATGGTGAAATGAGCCCCAAGATAAAAAAAAATAGGATTCACTTCTGGAGAAATGTTACAGGAGCTCAGATACCGAATAGTGATATAGAAAGAGCCCTGGTCTGGGAGACAGGAGACATAGGTCCTAGACCTGGCTTTGTCATCAATTTTCTGTGGGATTTTGGACAAGTCAAACCCATTTTTCACATTTGTGCTATTTAAGTCTAATATTTCTATGATTTTTACTGTCTTTGATTTTTAATGGAAGAATTAAAGATGAACAGAAATGACATAATCTGGAATAAGAATCATGAAACCATGGATATAACTACACATTTTGGTAATTGGTAATGGTTTTGTGAGTCAGTCAGTAA
>NW_025391884.1:0-6661 GCF_016433145.1 Gracilinanus agilis | reverse complement strand
TCTTGGAATCAATACTGTGTATTGGCTCCAAGGCAGAAGAGTGGTAAGGGTAGGCAATGGGGGTCAAGTGACTTGCCCAGGGTCACACAGCTGGGAAGCGTCTCAGGCCAGATTTGAACCTAGGACCTCCCATCTGTAGGCCTGGTTCTCAATCCACTGAGCTACCCAGCTGCCCCCTGGGTACTCATCTTGATTATCTTCTGGTTTCTGGGATTTCTTTTTGAGAGAACCTATACAGCAGTGATTCACAAAGTGGGCGCTACCACCCCCTGGTGGGTGCTGCAGTGATACAAGGAGGTGGTGATGGCCACAGGTGCATTTATCTTTCCTATTAATTGCTATTAAAATTTTTAAAAAATTAATTTCCAGGGATGCTAAGTAATTTTTTTCTGGAAAGGGGGCAGTAGGCCAAAAAAGTTTGGGAACCATTGCTCTAGAGCCTGGGAAGATGTCTCTAGTTGCCAGTTGAGTAAGGACTGAGCCTTGACAAGGATACGGAGAAGAGGCATCAGTAAACAAAGACCCACCTTTGATCTCAGTGGTTTCCATAGCAAAGGACAGTATATAATTATCTCTCTTAAACTCCAACTGAACCTATTTGTTGTTCAATAATTTCAGTTGTGTCCAAGTCTTCATGACTCTATTTGAGATTTTCTTGGCAGAGATACTAGCATGGCTTGCCATTTCCTTCTCCAGCTCATTTTGCAGATCAGGAAACTGAGGCAATCAGGGTTACCTGACTTGCCCAAGATCACACAGCTACTTAAGTATCTGAGGCTAGATTTCGGAACTCAGGAAGATGATTCTTCCAGACTTTGTCAAGTTCTCTATCCACTGGGCCACCTAGTTGCTCACCTAGCTGGACTTATAGGGCCTACCTTTGTGCTCCTTCCTCCTGGCCTGGATAACCCCAGTGGGAGTTAAATTCATTCATATGGAAATCCCAGACCAGATGATGAGATCATTCTTAAGTTTCCTGCAAATGCTAACATTCTATGATAACAAGAATCTTGTGTTGGGGTAGTGGAAAGCATTCTGCATTTGGAGACAGAGAATTTTGGTTGTAATCCTGGCTCTCCCTTACCTTCCACTTGCCCTGTGACACTGGCTTTCCTGTCATTCCTTGAATGTGATACGTCTCTCAGCTCCCAGGACAGGAATGTTCTCCTCCCTCACTCTGTCTCCTGGCTTCCCTGACTTCCTCCAAATCCCAGCTAAAATCCTACCTTCTACAGGAATTCCTTCCACAGGAATTTCTCCAATTCCCTCTTAATTCTAGTGCTCTCCTTCTGCTAATTATTTCCAGGTAATCCTGTATATTGCTTGTTGTACAAGGCTATTTGCATGCTGTCCCCCATATTAAACAGTGACCTTTTTATTGAGATTTCCCTTTTACCTTCCTCCCACCAGAGTCCTGGTTCTTAACAAATTGGCTATTTCAGTATCCCAGATATTTTTCCAACTTCTAGTTTCAAGAAGAGATTACAGAAATGAACAGATAATGATGTTGACTAATAGAGACAGGAGGTCCTGGGTTCAAATTTGACCTCAGACATTTCTTAGCTATGTGACCCTGGGCAAGTCATTTAACCCTAATTGTCTAGCCCTTACTGCCTTGGAACCAATACACAATATGGATGCTAAGATGGAAGGTAAGATTTTTTAAAAATACACAGTAGAGTGGTTTTGGTAATATTTGTTATACAAGATAGTTAGGAGGACTTCCCCTCTCTCAGTTTCAGCTCTATTCCTTCCCAATACCTTAACAAACTTCCCTGTAGGAATGATGGATTCTGACATTTCAAATACTTCGATGGGCAAAGTTGGGGAGGAGTTTAGACTCTTTTCTCTGTTTTTGTCTATCTGTCTTCCTGTCTCTTTTATGAATAGATAGATTCTCTAAATAGATAGATTATCTCCATGGCACAGATAATCAATCCATGAGTGAACAGCTTCCAGGATTTACCTCTCTTTTATCGAAAGAAGGATGAGACAGGAAGGGAAGGGCCACCCATCAGCCTGGTTACAACCTGGCATTTGCAGTGTGGTCTTGTTTCCAGCTACCAAAGGGCATCCATAATTAATGTGGGCAGTTATTAAAGGGCTCACAATGTGTTTATACCTCTCCCAAGCTGACTGATGAAGCACCCATAACATTTAATGTGGTGCACTGACATTTAAATGTCAATTAAGAAACTCCCGCTTCATTGGGTTCAGCTCTCCAGAGAGACCCCTGGCTTCACAATGCAGAATGGTGGTGTCCTCTGTGCTAGAAAACCAGAGATTCTTAAACTAGGATCCAGGGGCCACTAAATGGATTCCAGGGGATCTGTGAGTGGGGTGAGGGGAGGGGGAATGGGAAAAGTATTTATTATATCTTTATTTTCAGTCATCTCTAACTGAAATGTAGCATTTCCTTCAATTTGTAAAAGACATTATGAGAAAGTCTTCACTAGACTGCCAAAGGGGTCCATGACCCCAAAAAAGTTAAGAACCCCTGCAATAAATGAGGCATGGTGGGGGCTTCGAATAAAATTTCAAGATAAGAAAGGCAGCTGCTGACATTCTGACATTTCCAACAACAATAATAATGTTGCCACATACAGTGTAACATGGAAAATGGCAGGGTGGAATTCCTGCAAGATACAGGGTCAAGCCTCACCCAGAGTATCTTGCAGGAATTCCACCCTGCCATTTTCCATGATACAACAGTAACAGGGGTATTGTGCCTTGGTCTGGGACCTGGTTTAGAAGTTGAGAACTTTTCAGTAGTATAAATGGTTTCCTATGGGTGGTAAAGATTCTGCACTTGCTCACTTGCTTTCCTCACCCCCTTTCGATCCTTCTGTCTCCCCCCCCCCACCTCTCTTTCTCCCTCTATTCCTTACCTCCTTCCCTCTCTCCCTCTGCCCTCCTCCCTCCCTCTCTCTCTCTCTCTCTCTCTCTCTCTCTCTCTCTCTCTCTGTCTCTCTCTGCCTCTCTCTTTGTCTCTCTGTCTCTGTTTCTCTCTGTCTCTCTCTCCCTCTCTCCCCTTCCCCCATCTGTCTCTGTCTCTCCCTCTCTGTCTCTCTGTCTCTCTCTCTCTCTCTCTCTCTCTCTCTCTCTCTCTTTGTCTGTCTCTCCCTCTTTGTCTCTCTCTGTGTCTCTCTCTGTCTCTGTATGTTCTCTTCATTCCCTGGCATCCCATTTACATGGTGGTTTTACTGGGAGGACCCAGATGTAACAGACATTGGCTCTGTATATAAAGTGTGAGACCACAGAAGTGTCCCATCTCCAGCCCCACTGAACAGTCTGTGCTCCACTGCCCCTTCTATCTCCAGGCCTCAGGACCTTCTTTGCCTAAAGAAGATTAGCCTATGTTTTTTCTCCCAACAAATGCTTCATGTTTTCTGGAAGAATCATGCTGAAAATTGTGTCTTTCAAAGCCAAGGGTCTCCAACTAGCAAAAAGGAGAGCTGAAAACCACAGCTGGTAGTATTTGTGCAAAAGTGGTTTACTATACTCAAAACTGGGAATCTGGCCCAAATTCTTTTTTTTTTTTTTTATTTCTTACTTTCCATCTTAGAATCAATAGTATGTATTGGTTCCAAGGCATTAGAACAGAAAGGAATAGACAATGTGGATTAAGTGACTTGTTCAGTGTCATACAGCTAGGAAATGTCTGAGACTAGATTTGAACCCAGGACCTTCCATCTCTAGGCCTGCTTCTCAATTCACAGTCATCTAGCTGCCTCCCCCTCCCCGCCCCAGCCCAAATTCTTGACTTTCTCTGAATCACACACTCTCTGAGGGACCCTCACTCTCCCAAGTGCTTCTCTTTACTTTCCTGACCCGAAAACAAAGTTATAAAATCTCAATTAATAATTATAGTATAGGGGCAGCTGGGTAGCTCAGTGGATTCAGAGCCAGGCCTAGAGACGGGAGGTCCTAGGTTCAAATCCGGCCTCAGACACTTCCCAGCTGTGTGACCCTGGGCAAGTCACTTGACCCCCGTTGCCTACCCTTACCACTCTTCCACCTATAAGTCAATACACAGAAGTTAAGGGTAGGTTAGTGTTTTTTGTCACTTTATTGTAATCATTGAATATATTGGTTTTGCCATTCTACTTACTTGATTCTGTAATAATAAACAATTAGTAAATCCTAACTAGTGTGTCTAAAGCTCTGTACCTGGTACTAGAGGAGATGCAAAGCTTAGAAAATATATAATCCAAGCCTTCAAGTATTGTGTATTTGTGCGTGTGTATAGTATATCTCCCTACTAAATAAAGTGTGTACAGTGAATGCAGAATCTATTTTTAATAATCTTTGTGTGTCTCCTACAGTCTAATATGGTGCTTTGCAAATAGTAGACACTTAATAAATGCTGAAGGATAGAATGTGTGGCTAGAAATATGGATGAATGAAAAGGTTATCCACAACCCCCTAGCTATAGACTGTGTTTAAAAAGGTTAATACTTCTGAATGGATTGGCAGAAATCAGCATTCAGGACATGAGCCGATCTCTTTGACTTTTTAACAGCCAAGTATGCACCCAACAGCTCCTAGCTTCCCAGCTGTAGCTTGCCAATTAGTGACATTCAAGCTCTTTATTAGAGCAGGGATAGAAAAGGAACATACTGTTCCTGTTGAATTCTGTAACCTAGAGACTGCTTCTGTCAATCAATAAACCCACAAGTATTTATTGTGCACAGGACTGAACACTAAGACAGTTTGCAAAGAGATATGACCCAGTCCTTGCCCTCAAGGAGCTTTACACTACAGTTAAGAAGAGAGGATTTATAATGACCTTTTTAAAGCACTAAAGAGGGTTCTTTTACCTTGTGGGGGGAGCTCAGGGTTGTGATTGGAATTAGGAAGGAGCAGGGATTTGCAGGACAGATGACAGTCCAAAGCCAAGGGCAATCTTTTGTTTGCTTTTTTGTTTTGAGTTCGTTTGTTTCTTCAGATTAAGTTTGCTCAGTTTTCAATAATTGTTTTTTGATATTTTGTGATCCATGTTCTCTCTTTCCCTCCTCCTTCCCTAAAATGGCAGACAATATGATATAGATTATTCATGTTATCATATAATACATATTTCCACTTTTATTGTATTATAGAAGAAGACATTTCACTTACACCAGAGAAAAAATGATCACTAAGGAAATAAAGTGAAGAATGGCTTGCTTTAATCTACATTTAGACTTAGTAGTTCCTTCTGGGGAGGCAGATAGCCTTTTGTGTCAAGAGTCCCTTGAGGTGCCCTAGATCCTTGCATTGCTGGTTATATTTAAGTCATTCGCAGTTGATGATCATACATTTTTGCTGTTTCTGTTCATAACATTCCCTGGTTCTGCTCACTTCATTTTTTATCACTTCATATAATTTTTTCCAGGTTTTTTTGTGATCATCTTGTTTGTCATTTCTTATGGTGCAATAGTATTCTAACCAGGTGCAATCTTGCCCAGAGATATGCCCAGGCACAGACTGGCAGAGCACTACCAGGCAGCTAGGTGGTACAGAGTACCAGACTGACCAGGAGTCAGGAAAGCTGATCTTCCTGAGTTCAAATCTGGCCTCAGACACTTATTAGCTGCATGACCCTGGGCAAGTCACCTCACTATTTGCCTCAATTTCCCCCTTGGCAAAATGAGCTGTAGAAGGAAATGGCAAATCACTCCAAGATCTTTGCTAAGAAAATCTCAAATAGGGTCATGAAGAGTTCCCCACTGAACCAAGCATAAGCTACAAAGATGACAGTTTCTGAAAGACACAAAGATCTCACAGAGTGGTGCAAAGTGATGATGTGTAACCCTAGAAATATTTTGGATTCAATAATAATAGCTTTACTTTCTTTCCTAGGCCAGGCCTGGGGTTGTTCCACTATGTGGCTTGCAGAGCATTTTGGCACTTAGGTCCAGGGTATCAGTAAGATCTATTTGCCCAGGAGAGGGCCTAATTAACCTTTTGCCACCAGTTAGGATTTGGGAATCTCCCTGCCCTAGGACTTGACTGTTGAGGCAATCCTAAGTCAGAGAAAAAAAGAAGGGATGGGTGCTGAACAGGTCCCTACTTGGCAGGTTAAAAGTTAAAAAAAAAACCTGCTAATGAAAGTGGAGAGCCATGAAATTAATGACTAATTCAGAGCAGCTGAGAGATTGAACTTGTTATTAGAATGTGTCACCATAAACCAGCAAAATGAGGAAAATAAACTGGGACAGTTAGGAAAGAATGAAGACACGGCACAGACTTTGTTTCTGAGCAATGGAGACTGGGGAAAGCAGAAGTAAAGAGAATTTGCCTCTGGTCTGAGAAGCCAAGAGACTGGGCCTTGGTGAGTGGGACTAGGAATCACATTTCCATTTTTTAGAAAGTGGGGGAAATGCCCAAGGATTGTTTCAGGGGTAGCTGGAGAAAATTGAGAAGAGAATTTACCACTTTACTGATGTGGAGATTGTAGCTGTCTGGGGATTGAGAGCAGGGCAGAGACGTAGAATTCATATAAAATTAAGGCAGACTATCAAAAGGCTGAGAAAGAGATTGGATAAAGGAACTCCCAGTGAGGAGATGAAAATCTGTTCCCTTGGAAAAACAGATTTGGAAATTAGGACATTCTATCTTAAATGGGGTATATAGGATCATAAATTTAGAGAGGGAAGGAAGGAAGGAAGGAAGGAAGGAA
>NW_025391883.1:0-3654 GCF_016433145.1 Gracilinanus agilis | reverse complement strand
AGAGAGAGAGAGAGAGAGAGAGAGAGAGAGAGAGAGAGAGAGAGAGAAACCCCATGTAGAAAGTGAATAGATCTTGAATCTAGAAATGTTTTATTTTAAGATACTGGTTGAAGGAAGGGTTGCTTTCAATCAAATGGCAACTCCCTCAGGAATGTGTGACCTGGTACCTCAGGGTAAAATGGCCCCACCAGCCATTTTGATGAAGGTGTGAGCAGCCCCAGGGTGAAAATGGGAATCAGGAAGGAAAAGGGAGAAAGAATGAGAAAAAGATGGGAAAAAATGAAGGTAGAGAGAAGGGTACATCCTCATATCCCCTTCTCTCCTGGCAGTCTCCCTCATATAATTCAAAGCTGGGGTGAGCTCTTCTACCTCTGAAAATTGGTAATTTTTTGTCTCTTTTCCCAGAAATATAATAGGAGCCAGGGGAGTCCTGAGCAGAAGTGGGAACCTCTAATTATCTCCTTTCTCCATTCATTCACACCTAATTTTCTCACCTCCTTCTCCCCACCTCAGCCAAGATTTTTTCCAGTCTCAGGGCTCAGGTCTGTTCAGAGCAAAGTGTGTGTGTGTGTGGGGGGGGTAGCTGAGGCAAGAGGGGTGCTATAGACCAGGGATGGTTCAGATGAGTTACTCCTCTTCTCTCTTCCCCCTATCCCCCTTAACCATAGCTGAACAGGAGACAACAAATTGTTTTGACCCTTGCAGGTGAAGTGAGGACATTTACATGTAAATCTCATCTGATATTTTAAACAGCAATAAAGGCAATTGCTTCAGTGAAGCCAGACACTTGCGTGGTTTCAAATTTTTCTCTGATTTTTATGTGCGTGTGTTTATGAACAGCCCCTGGCAGTGCGAGCTGGTAAGGTGGCTTACCTTGACATACTCTGCCAGGTGCCTCCAGCTGTGGCTTGGCTCTCAGTTGTTACACCCTCAAACCCGAGCCTCAGGCTGCCCTGCCCTGCTCACCTGCTCCTCTGTTTCCCCTCAAAACCTTCCAGCCTTCCTACACGTTACTCCCAAATAGCTTCCCAGACTTTTTTTTACACATTACTGCTTTCTACAGCCTACCCCAGGGATCTTCTTGTTCCTCCCGCCCTAGGCTTCATCACCCATCTCTACATGAATTACTTTGGGCAAGTCATTTAACTTCCCCCTCTCTAGGCCTTGGTTTCCTCATCTGCAAAACAAGGGAGTTGGACTACATGAGATTACCTTCAGCTTCGTTTCTTTCCTAGTTTCTGAGCAAACTGTACTGGCTATTGGGGCAGAAAGGGGGGGGGGCAATGGTCTTTTGGTCAGGGTTCAGCCTCTGACCTGTATTTTCTTGTGACCGCTCCCCTCCCTCCCATTAGCCATCTCCATTGCCTATGGAACCAAGATAACTTGAACAGAGAGAGAATCAGACAAGTATGACTACCATCTTCTTAGACAACATAGCTGGAAATGAAAATCCCTTGGTCTAGGTAAGCCATGTGAAACCTATGATTACTGATGGTGGTAAAGTGAAATCATCTGAGAATACCATAGAAAAAGCACTAGTTCTAGAGTCAGAGGACCTAAGCTCAAATCTTAAATCCAATTATTATTCTCTGTATAACATTGGAAAAGGAATAACCTTTCTGGACTCGGTTTCTTCAAATGTAAAATTGGAGACTTTGGACTAGATGACTTCGAAGGTCCCTTCCGGCTCTCAATCTATGATCCTATTAAATCCACACAATTTTCTAAGCCATCCACTCCTTAGCATTGGACTTGGAATAAGGAAATATAAGTTTTAATCTTAGCAATGACACTTCCTAGCTGTGTGATCTTAGACAAGTCACTTGACCTCTCTGCACCTTATGCCCCCATATGAAAAATAGGGAATAATAAAACTCACACTACTTACTTATCTCACATGGTTTTTGTGAGCAACAAACTTTATAAATCTTACATTAAATTTTTTTTTAATACCATGGTGGCCATTGGTTCAAGAATAAAATAAAGATTATCTATTTCCTCTATCCTTGAAATCTACCCCTGAGATCTCACATACATTCTGACATTTCACCACCAATCCCCCAAACACACACACACACACACACACACACACACACACACACACACACACAGTGTTACACATATCTGCACTGAGAGCTTGCATCCTTAACACACATTCCTGCCTCAGACACCTACTGCCCTGTGTGATCCAACACAAGTTCCTTAAGCTTGAGAAGTTATGAGCTCAGTTTTCTTATCTGCAAAATAAGGCTAGTATTGGTATAACACTTGCCTCACAAATTATTACAAGAATCAAATGAGATAATGTAGGTAAAACTAAAGCACTTTACAGATCTTGAAGCATTATTATGTAAATGGAAGTCATTAGGATTATTATTAATACACGAATATTCACCCAAGCAGTTACTCACTCTGAGACGTCACATACCTATGTACAAAAACATTCATCCTACATATGTTTCATTATGTTAACATTCTGCCTTAGTTTCCCATCTATAAATGAAATTGAATGTGCCCATCTTCAGACACAATGGAAAGAGTGCTGGACCTGGAATCCAGAAGAACTGAGTTGAAATCCAGCTTTAGACTCTTACTAAATGTGTGACCCTAGGCAAATCTCTTAATCCTGTTTGCCTCAGTTTCCTCATCTGTAAAGTGAGCTGGAAAAGGAAATGGCAAACCACTCCATTATCTTTGCCAAGAAAACCCCAAATGGGGTCACAAAGAGTCGGATCCAACTGAAGCAACTGAATAATAAAAATCCTCAAGCCAATGTATAGATATAAATGTAGATATAGACATAGAAATATAGAGATGTAGGTATAGATGTAGATAAAGAAACAGATACAGATACTTAGGGAGAAATAAATAGAGATAGAGATGGGTGGTGTTTGGTGGTAGAAACTATTCCAAAATGACATCACAACGTTGGCATCAATGTACAATGAGTCCTTCTGAGGTGGATGAGACCAATATGAGGTTAGAAGGCTCTACCACAGGTTAGGCACAAATAATCAGTAAAAATATTTGGGGTGGAGATGTCTTTAAATTTGCATAGCTCATGTTTCTTTAGAGCTACCCCTTCTTCTATGAGGGCATGCCATGCTAGACCATCCTTTGCCACTCTCGCTCATGCCAATCTCACAGTTGATACCAAAAGCCTTCAAAGAGACACTGTATCACTTCTGACCTCCACTTGAGAGCTTGTCTAGGATGAGTTCTCCATAAAATGGTCTTTCAGGCAAACGTACTTTTCACAATCAAACAATGTGGCCAACGCATCAGAGTTGTATGCTCTCTTCAGGAGAGTCTGAATTCTTGGCAGTTCAGCTTGAGAAAGGACCACAGTGTTCCACACCTTATCTTGCCGGGTGATCTTCTGAATCTTCATAAGATGATTCAAATGGAAGCTATTCAGTCACCTAGAGATAAGTAATAGAGATATCGATGATATAGAGAGAAACATAGATAGTATAAATATATACGTGATATACATAAATATCATGTATGCATTATGCATGATACACACGTGTGTATTCATATAATTATACATTTACTAATATATTAATATAAACATGCATTTATAGACATAGGAAATATTTATGCTATATAAATAAAGATTTGTATTATAGAAGTATATCCTATATAAATATA
>NW_025391882.1:0-6184 GCF_016433145.1 Gracilinanus agilis | reverse complement strand
GGGGGTCAAGTGACTTGCCCAGGGTCACACAGCTGAGAAGTGGCTAAGGCCAGATTTGAACCTAGGACCTCCCGTCTCTAGGCCTGACTCTCATTCCACTGAGCTACCCAGCTGCCCCCCCCTACAAAATTACCTTTTAAAAATGTGGCATTTATGGTTTTCACAGCCAAAAAAGGTTGCCGACCCCTGTCTTAGAGGACAGACTAGAACCTAAGTTTTCTTGTTTGTGTTTTTTTTTGTTTTGTTTTGTTCTTGAATACAAAGTTAGATCTCTATTACTTACCAAATTTTATACCTTTGAATATAAATTATGGATACTCATCAAAAACAAAACAAATAAATAAATAATAATAATTTCAGTGGAATTTATTAGATAATTCTCAAGTCTCCATATCCTGGCCTAAACTCCAGGCTCAGTCTCATGTCTCCATCTACTTTTTAGCAATCTCAAACTGAATATCCAATAGACATCTTAAACTCAACATGCCCTACCTCACCTCATCTCATGAATCACCCTCTAACCTTCCCCACACAACTTCCTAATTATATTTAGGAGTAACACCATCCTTGTGGACCTTCAGGCTCAGACCTTAGATGTCATCTTTAACTTATTCTCCCTTACACCTACCTCACATCCAATTTGTTGTGAAGGTCTTTCAATTTCACCATTGCAAAATTGTTGAATATATCGTAATTTTTTTTTTTTTTTACTTCTGCCATTCTGGGACAGGACCCAATCACCTGAGTATTACAATAGCTTGTTGCTGGGCAACTCTCTGTCCCCATGCTAATCTACTGTTGAATCATCTGCCTAAGTGATTCTACTAAAACACACCATCACACCTGTAGGATTAGGGAAACTGTAAGATGAGAGGGGTCTCCCTGATCTCAGGTCTTTGGAGAGACACACCCATACTTAATAAACCCCAATGGCTCCCCCGGACATCAAAGATCAAATATAAAACCATTTGTTTGGCATTTAAATTCTCTTTACAACCTAATCTCTTTTTACCTTTTCAGTTTTATTTCTCTCCTTCTCCAGAACAGACTCTTAGATCTAAGACACTGCACTCCTGTTTCTTTCTTTCTTTTTTTTTTTTTTTTTTCAATTTTAAACCCTTAACTTCTGTGTATTGACTTATAGGTGGAAGATTTGTAAGGGTAGGCAATGGGGGTCAAGTGACTTGCCCAGGGTCACACAGTTGGGAAGTGTCTGAGGCCAGATTTGAACCTAGGACCTCCTGACTCTAGGCCTGGCTCTCAATCCACTGAGCTACCCAGCTGCCCCCACTCCTGTTTCTTTGAAGATAAAGACATTCTTGCTCTTGGCTCCAGGAATTTTCTTCATCTGTGCCCCATTACTGAAATGTACTCTATATTCCCATCTACTGGATTCCCTGGCATCTTTTAAGTCTCAATTAAAATTTCATCTTCTACAGTTAGCCCTTTCCATCACTTTTTAATTCTAGAGTTTTCCTTATTTCCATTTCTTATTTATCCTCTATATAGTGCTTAAATATTTGTTGACTTGTTGTCTACATTAGTTAGATTCTTGAGGGAAGGGCCCATCATTTGTCCCTTTTTGTATACCTATTGCTTAGAATAGTACCAAACAGTAGCATTTTGTTTCATTTTATAACAGCTTATTGATTGAATGAATGATAGAAATACAAAAATGAACATAATTATGTTTAATGAGTTTGCAGTCTAAAAAGAGGAAGGTGATATATTCACTCTGAGAAGTCCTAAAAATTGGGATTGGATGAATAGAGAAGTTATTGATAAAATAATATAACCCTCTCTTTGGTATTGCTAAGGGAAACAATATGCAAAACCAGAAGTTCTGGTGTTTTAAGAATGAATTCTACCAGCTCAGGCAGATGACAGATGACTCTTGTCTTTTACTGACAAGCTAGTTCCTCATACACTAAGGGATGGTGAATAATAAAAAGAAAAGGAATAGAGAACGAATTATTGCTGCACTTTTATACCTTTTAAGACTAAAAGAAGTAAAGGCACTTAAACTCATATCGTCCTTGTGTAACAGTGACCACACTAGCTCTACTTATGTCTGAAGGACATGTAGGTCACGTTTTCTTCTCCCCCAGTGATGTCTGGTACCTTTAAGGGACTGTGGAAATATTTGACCTCTGTCACTGAATCCAAGTTCCACCATTTGTATTCCTCCAGCTTTAGGGGTCTCCTGAATCCACAAAGATCTATCTACCAACTTGATAACTGGAAGAATATTTTAAAATAATCTATTTCTAGAGGAATATCAAAAGCAAACATTCAAGTATCTCTTAACCATCTTCTTGGAGAGAGGCATTGTCTCCTCTCCTTTTCTCAGTCTCTGGAGAGGGAAGTTAGGCTTGTAGTTGAATTCCATTCCCATATAGCTTAGTCCAAATAAGTTCTGAACCTCTCCTGGTTAATCTGGGTGTCAGTACTGGGGCTGGAAGCAACATCCACACTATAATTCCCCTTCTACCTCTTGTGCCTAAAATGAATGAGGATACACGAAACAGATTAAAACCTTAAGGATGGTTCTTGGGAATACTGTCACTCCACCCAAATAAAAAAAAAGGGAGAATTGAATCTGTGTCCTTCCTCAGACATTTATTAACTACCCAGGATGCTAAACAAGTCACTTCACTTGGACCTTCCCCAGTTTCCTCATTTGTAAAATGAGAATAATGATAGCACCTACTTCTTTACTGTTGTTATGAGGATCAAGTCAAAAAAAATCTGTAAAACACTATGCAAATGTCAAATGATAGCTATTGTTATTAATGGTAACTGGAAGTATTAAGGCCTTGGCATTTGAAGTGGAAAGATAGAATGTCAGTTCAAGCGTCAGCTGAAACCAGCACCTATTGTTAATATCAACCATGATTTTCTCTGAATTATTTCTGGACCCATTGATTCAATCTGAGAATTCTAGGCAGTCTCTCTTTCTCAGTTTAGGCTAACAAGATCACTGCCTAAGACTTCAAACCTGGGACAAGAAGCTGAATAAATCCTTTAGGAATTCTAAGTAATGTCTAGTTTAAAGATCAGGGAGTTTGTGTGTGTGTGTGTGTGTGTGTGTGTGTGTGTGTGTGTGCACCCGCGTGTATATATGTATGTGTGTGTATGAATAGAACTGAATAAAATCTTATTACTGAATTTTAGAACCTTTAATAGGTATATTATATTGGCCCATTATTTCCCTAAAGGAGTGATGGGCAAACTTTTAAAGAGGAGGCCAAAGGAAAGGAAATGCTCATCTGTCAGTCTATTAGGCAACTCTTTCAAAGTTTCATTGTATTGTGTCCTACTCATTGTATTTGTCAGATTAGGAATAATGTCGCACAGCCAGATAGAACATTTCAGGGGGCCACATCTGGCCCGCGGGCTCTAGTTTACCCATCATTGCTCTAAAGCATTGGGTGCTATGCTTTATCATGCCACCTCCATCTCTCAATAAACTAAAGACTTTCTCACCTCCAGAATACAATATAAGACCTTCAGTCTTCTATTTGGCATTTAAATCCATTCACAACCTGTGCACTTTTATTTTCTCCCAAATTTTATCTTATTCAATTCTTTCCCATATAATCAGCCACTTAGCCATTTTGGATGAGATGATAAACATAAAGAATAAGACAAATGTAATACTGTAAGCCAATTCCTAGAAAAGTAAACCGAGATAGTTGAAACCATGTTACATGTAAATCATTCCCTGAAGACAGTGTGATATTTCAGGTCCTGCTCCAATTGTGTGGTCTTGGTTAAGTCAATTTTCTCTGCATTTCATTCATCCCATCTGGAATTAGACAATGAGGAAGAAATGAGTTTTTGGATGTGAAAGCTTTTTGAAATATAAAAAGGACTGTAAAGATTAAAAGAGCTATTAGAATAATAAGGTCTTATATCTGGAGGGAGCCTCAGGAGAAACAAAGACCCCTCAAATAATTTTTTTCAGATGAGGAAAATGAGGTCAAGAGAAATAGTCAGTGGGCCAAAGCCTCCTTTTTACTGGTGTTGCAATTTTGGCATTTTCCATAATAAAGCCATTTAGATAAGGGACTGATAGAAATTGTTTTATATTATTTTTAATTTTTTTCCATATTAAACATTGATTAAAATTTTTAATCACTATTTTCTGATATTTTGTGATACATGTTCTCTCTTTTCCCTCTCCCCAAGAGAGGAGATGATATGTATACATATGTTATCATACATTTGATATTTCAATATTCACCCTGTTGGGAAAGAAGATACATCTTTTACATTAGAGAAAAATTCATGGAGTAAATAAAGCGATTGATGATGAGATTCAATCAGCACTCAGACTGTCAATTTCTTCTATAACATGGGGTAGACTTTTTTATTGAGTCCCTTAGAATTGTTCTGAATCCTTGCAGTGTTGATAACAGTTATGCCATCCACAATTAACCATCATAGAGTATTATTATTCCTGCGCACAACATCTTCATCTTCCCTGTGGGTTGGAACTGTTTTAATTTAACTTAAGGCCAAATTAGGCTACATTTAGTGAGAACGTTTACCTGGATAAAATAAAGATTTGCCAACCTAGAAATTGCAATCAAACAAATAATAATTAATTACCTTTCTACCCCCATTTTTATATTGGTGAATTCAATTTGTAATTCTTAATATTGGATGTTTAACCTAATCAAATTAAATTCTATCTGATAAGATTTCAACTCTATGTTGTAGATATTTGAGATCCCTCTGATAACCAGATAATTTGATAGGAATAAATAAAATATATATCTTAAATGTGGGTGCAAAATCATTTTCACAAAAAAAGATGAAGATACAGAGATGTGCTGCAAATATTTTGTGCTATTTTATAAGAGATCATGGTGAAATGTTCATGGTGAACATTTATGTACTGAAAATTGGCAAACATATCATGGCTTGGTTTATTATGTTCTTGGTTTCTAGATTTAATAACATGATGGGAAATTTTTAGTAATGAAGATGAAGCTTAAAATGTGTTAAGTAAATTCAGAAATCTGTCTGTTAAACATTACCACTAAATTTCTCAAGAAATACGATGAATAATGCTTCTAAATCATTGGGAGATTTCTGTAGTCCACAGACTCAAAAGGATTCAGGAGTGGGATATGACAATCAAGAGATTTAAAGAAATCTCAAAGTTAACTGAACGTCCTATTATATCCAAGAGTACATGGACCTCTTTGCAGTAGTTAGTTCACACAAGGAGTTCAACATTGCAATTTGGGCACGATATTTCTGAAATAACTTCAATACATTATTGTATAAGCAACCAGCCAGGGAAAGATCTTAAATGTAAGCCAAATCAGGATGAGTGAGGGGAGCTAGGAGTTTTTTTCCATCCAGTCTGGAGAAGAGAAAATTGAAGTTTAGGGGTAAGGAATAAGAAGTTCCTTTGACCATTTCAAGGACTACAATGACAAAAAGGCATCAAATTTGTTTTGACTGGCCATGAAAGGGTGAGTTAGGAATCACAAGAAGACAAATTTGTGCTAGTGTAAGGAAAACTTTTCAGCAATTAGAGCTGTTGCATTATGGGCTACTTTTAAGTTAGCAAGGGTTTCCGGAATGAGAGATTCCTGAAATGAAGGCTGAAAATTGAATCATTGTGGAACTTGAAGAGAGGATTTTTATTTAGGCTTCAAATGGAGTAGATGGTCTCTTTGGACTCATATATTGTGTTTCCTTGATCCCAGATAGGGATGGAGAGAAAAAGAAAAGGAACTCACTACTCCAGCCATATATTTTCCTTTCATTTAACCCTCCTGCTCCCAAGACATTTCCCCCAGGCAACACAAAGAAACTGGGGCAGCTAAATGTAATCTTGATTCATGAGACACATCTGGGAGAGCCAGAGGTTTATGAGAGAGCCTGTCTATTAGCCACTTGCACGAAAGCTCTTCAAGGCAGTGTAGAGTAGTCAATCTGATTAATATCAAGAAGAGCCTTGTTGGCATCATGACCTAATTTTGAATTTTCCTTCCTGAAAGTACAATTTTTTTTCTTAAATTTTCCCTACTGGTGCTGGTACAGAGAAGGGATGACCTTTCCATATAAAGAACCTTTACTGAACACAAACTTTGCCTTCTGCACTAGCCAGCATCATGTAGGACAAACATTATTAGACTTGGTCTTGTAGTCTTAGTTGCAGTGC
>NW_025391881.1:0-2501 GCF_016433145.1 Gracilinanus agilis | reverse complement strand
GGTAATGAGGAAAATGATATTGTGAGGAAGGACTTTTTTTGTCTCACCAGCACACATAAGGGCCTCAATATATTATACATTCTCAAAGAAAACAGAACCCAATCTTAACATAAAGTGCAAAATCAATAAATAGCATGGAAAAATGGACAAAAAATGAAGAAAAATTTAACCACAAAAAGCTACTATGGTGCCAATGAAGATGAAGATGTAAACTAAGAAGAAGAGAATCATGACCAAAGATCCACCAAAAAAGCCTCAAAGAAAAATGCTAATTGGATCCAAGCCCAACAAGAATTCCTAGAAAGATGAAATAAATAAAAATGGTAGAGAAAATTTGTGAAAAGGATTGAGAATGATGCAAGAAAATTATGGAAAGGCAACTAATAGATTGGTAAAAGAGGAACACAAAAAATAGTGAAGAAAAAACAAACTGATCTAATGATGAAAGAGGCACAAAAAATCACTAAAGTAAAGAACTTCTAAAAAGAATATATCAAGTTGAAAAAGGAGGTACAAAAGTTTAGTGAAGCAAAGAACTTTTTAAAATACAGAATTGATCAAATGGGGAAAAAGGGGTGTGAAAGTTTGCTAAAGAATAACATTCCTTAAAAAAAAAGAATAAAGAAAAGAGAAGTTATTGACTCCACTAGACATCAAGAAACAAGAGAACAAAGTAAAAAAAAGGAAGAAAATTGAAGTATTTCCAAGGAAAAAAAATGAACAGAGGAAGGAAAGATAAGTTCAGAATTATTTGATTAATTGAGTTATGCTCAAAGAAAAATATTACACATCATATTTCAAGAAAGTATCAAAAGAAACTTACCTGATATCTTAGACTGAGTATAAAATAGAAATGTAAAGAACTCACCAATTTCTGGGTTTTCATGACTTCCTATTCTCCCAATTCTTCTACCTCTTTCTATTGTTCCTACTTGCTTTCCTTTGATGAGTCTAATTCCAGATTATACTCACTAATTGTGAATGTCTCATAGGGTTCTGTCCTTGATTTTTCTTTTCTACTTCTAAACAATTGTGGATAGATAACATCTCTAATATCTCTGCGCAGCTGATTTTCAGATATAGTTATCTATCCCTTCTGAACTCAACTCTCATTTCAATTGGACATTTTGGATTTGATGTTCCATAGACATCTCAAATTCAACATGTCTGAAACTGAACTTAGTACCTCCACCCCAACCCACAACTTTCGCTTCTTCATAACTTCTCTATTATTCTTGAGGTACTAACTCCTAGTCACACAGGATGATTCCATCAGCATCACCCTGAGTCCTTCATTTCACCTTTCTCTATGTATACATACTTAATGTTTCTAAAACTTGTCAGTTCTACTTTAATAATAATAAATAATAATAATAAACATCTTTCTTTTTATATCCTCTCCTCACCATTCCTATTACCAGTCTCACAATACATGTTCTTGTCACCCCTTAACTTACATGTTTTAATGACCTATTGCTTAATTTCATTGTTTTAAATATCTGCACACTTTGATTTATACTCCAATCAGCTACTAAAATATACTTTCTAAAGCTCAAATCTAAACATGTCACTTACCTACTTAATAAACAATAGTAGTAGCCTTCAGGATCAAATATAAAATAATCTGTCTTTAAAAGCCCTTTGCCACTACTCTTCTTACCTTTCCAGTGTTTTTATTAATTTTATCAACAGAACTTTGCATAATATCTGGCACATTGTAAATGCTAAGTAAATGTACATTAAATTGGATTGAGTTGAAGGCACTAGAATTATGCAAGAGGCCTAGAATAATGGACCAGATCTTGGAATACTTGATATATTCCAGCTAGCATGTTAATACTTCTCATAGACCTTTTGTTGTCTATGTCAAAGCCCATTCAATTTTTATCTGTCTCATCTGGACCTTCTTACATCTTTCATGGGAGATTTCTTTTGTCATTTTCCTTCTGATTTTGCATCATTTCTTTCCCATCCCCTATTATATTTTTCCTCCTGTCTAAGCTCAGTAATTGTGACATTTTGCTTGAACTTTTATACTTCCCAGATATGTGGTTCCTAATTTTTAAAAACTATTCCTGGCATCTCATCAAATCCTAAGTAATTTAAATGGCCTAGTGCTCATGGAAATAAGTGTTCATCTCTATTTGCATATCTATTACTACCTTGTCCTTTGTTTCCTCAATGTTTCAGTGTACTTGAATTACTATTATTTTCTCCATCTCAATCAATTCCTTCTAGCACAAGGTAAATATTGTATTCAAAGAAGAAAAGATCTGCAAATTCTTATTTTTGTTGAAACTGTTGATTCTTGATAACCAACTTGTCTAGGAGATCCTTTTAATGCTCTCCCAATTCTATGTTCACCAGCACAGTGAAAATAGTTGGAAGGAAGAATCCTTCATTGCATCTGTCCAAAGTTTTTGGAGAGGAGGAATCCCCTGAAAATTCTGCAAAGCCTTTTCTTGAAGAACTCTCTCTCTTACTCATATTCACTGTGGCCA
>NW_025391880.1:0-5770 GCF_016433145.1 Gracilinanus agilis | reverse complement strand
TATATATATATATATATAATTCTGCCTTGTGAGCTGAGCTGAAGGGTGATCAGCTGGACTTTCTCTATAGGCAGTTATAAGCTGTTATAGTTATAAGGTACTTAGTTAGGTATTAGGCAATTTCTTCTTTCTCTACCTCTTTCCTATATTTCTCTCCTTTACTATATTCATTTTACTATCTCTAATTTAATAAAACTAAACTGTTAATTGTTAAAAGCTGCCAGAAGTTTTCTTTTCTCTGACTTAAAAGGGATAATATGAATTTACAACTCTACTATATTCTCATTAAAACTTAAGTTACTAAAAGCTGCTCTCTTATTTTGTCAAAACTCCTCATTTAACTCTTACACTAGCTTTGTAAGCATAGACAAGCCCCATCGCTTCTCCAAGTGCCAGGCAAGTCACTATGACTTTAACATGGAACCAGATCTCCAAGCCTATCTTATTTTGGTATGATTCTAAAAGTCTTGACACTACTGCAGAGCATTATGGGTAGTTTACTCAATTGGACTCTAAAGGACAATGAGAAAAGTGTTTTCCCCTGAGAAACCTTGTTGGCTTCAATAGAACCATGAGAATGACTGCTTACTTTTCCGTTATCAACTTTCTGTTTATTTCATTCTTTTCTCCAAATGTCCCCCCCCCACCTAACAGCTCTTAGTCACTGCATTTCCATTTTATATTAATTTTCAATTTTGTATGTCCCATTCATCTCCTAACCTTGTATTGCTCATTTTTCTGTGACCTCAAAAAGACTATAAAAATACTCATTCTTGTGAAATTGAGCAAAAGCTTTGGTTAGACTCTTCTTGTCCACAGCATCCATTAGAGGCTCTTTCTTTGCAACTCTAAATAATAAAGAATGCTTTCATCGAACAAGAAAGATGCTTAGTTCTGAATCAGTCCTTCAATGCTGTTACTAAGGAACCACTGTGGTGTACCAGGGGAGGGAGTTTCCCATGCCCCTCAGAACAATAAAAAAAAAAAAAAAAAACCACTGCAGTCCTACACAAAGGCCTTACTGCTCTGGTGTGGAGATAACCTTGGGTTCTTGGTGGCTATAATAATAATAGAGTAATAACAACAGATATTTAGATAGTATTTTAAAAGAACTCCACATACATTATCTTGGCCATGGAACTGCTAATACAAAAGGCGACAAGCCTACCCACAGTTTAAAGGAAACTGGACTTCCCTGATGTCCATTTAGATATGGATTTGATTTCTGTTACTTCCCACTACAAGGCCAGTTCTACCTTTGTTAGGGAAATGGCCCAAAGAAGAGGGAAGAAAGCATGGATAATCTTCAGTAACCTAGATTACCAGGCATTAGCAAAGAGTACAACATTTTTGTTTTCAAATGATGCAGATGCTTCTGGGTTTACTAAATTTTTATTTTATAAACACACACTACTCAGGGTTTTTTTTTTTTTTGCTTTGTAATTTTTTTCTTTATTCTCTTTTCTGGGGGTTGGAACTAAACAAACGAACAAAAAGTCAAAAGTCATGCAGATTCCCCCAAGCAAAGGACATCCAGCCCACTCTTCAATTCTTCACAAATAAAAGTTAAAATGTAAAAGTGAATTAATCATTTTTTGTACTACTTAACTCCCAAAGCCTTTTTCTTCATATTTCACATCAACACCACTATCAGGAAAGAAGAGTTTTATTTTTAACAAAAACACATTTTTATAAAACAGAAAACACAAATAGAGCCCCTGACACTGAAACAATGTGCAAAACTTTAAAAATTCCAAATGAAACTTCTTTAAAAGTCTAAAATGACCACTGAAGAGCCTCCCCCCCCCATAAAAATTCTTCCAAGTTTTTGAGCTGATCGTTCTTATAGCTTTTATTGTATCCATGATCACTATCATCATTCCAAGAAACTGTGACTTCAGGCAAGTAAGTCACTTTTAAGGAAAAAAATCTTGATGTTTCAATTTTCTCATTTGTGAAATAGACCTTTAAGGTCTCTTCAGTTTTAATTCTACAAGTCAATGAATTTTGTTCTAGCAGGAGTTCGGAAAAAATCAGGATAAACCCAGCTTTCCTGGCATAGTTCAAGTCCATAGTACTATATAAGTAAATAAGAAGACTGGCAACTCATATTTTTTTAATCATCCATGTTTAGTGAAATGAATTTCTGTGAGAGGCCTACCGTCTGAATCTGATCACTCAATCCCCCCCTCCCAAGGGAATCTTCTTCATAATTCCAGAAGTTGTCATTTTTAGAAGCTCTTTAAGAAACATGTAGTATCTTTCAGATATTCCTAATCTTAGCAGCAAAAAGCATTCAAAATGGTTACAACACATTACAGTATGACTCTAACTTGGTCTTGGAATCGCATTTTTTAAAAAGAACTAGATTTTATAAGGGGTGGCTTATTATATGGCCAGAATTAAAATCCCAAATTTCTACAAAGCATATCTTTGGTAGAACAATGACAATAGACACTATTTATGTGAAATAAAGCTGGCGTGAGCAGGAACCATGAAGGAAAGGGCAAAGAGCAACATCGATAGTTGAGTTCTTTCATAGATATGTATCTATAAATGATACATATCTGTAGGTATCTTTTATTTTTTATTACAGTTACTTTTCTTTCTAACATGAAATGCTTTGGCCTCTGGCTCATCAAATGCAATTTTAAAAAAGGATGACATTGACTATATTATATTTTATATATATTATACATATATATATATATATATAAAACCTCTTGTACCCCATAGCCCCTCTGGGTAGCTCTGACCTATGGTGGGGAGCAGGCTGTCACGAATGATAAAAGGGAAGGATAGCTATTCCTTATTTCTAGAGGAATACGGCTTCTCCTCCTCAGATATATACACAATGCCTTTGTGCTCCCCAAGCAGGTCCCCAGGAGGTTGTGGGAAGGGCCCACAGATACAGAGAGGGATGGCTGCCATAGTAGATGGGCAGATAATTCCACTGGAGAGGATGACCTGTTTGAGATGGTCCATCATGGACTTAGAAAAGTTTTCCAGGATGTTTTCTTTGTGCTCAGCGGTGCTCCCTGGGACAGAAGGAAAACACTGCGGGGAGAAAAGTCAAACGAGATAGATTGTGCCCAGAAGAGAAGAGACAGTCACACTCTCCCTCACCCAAGTCAAGAAAAGCCCAGATTATAAGTGACAAACATTCGAAGTTGTGCAATAAGCGGATGTAGAAACTTTGGTTTATAACTTTTTAAACCTGTATGTATGTATGTATGTTTTCATCAAAAACACCGGGACAACTTCTCATGGAACTTGGATCTGATCTGATCACTCTCCTGACCTGTTGGTGCGTTCACGGCCCATGGCCATGGCTCTCGAGAAGCAGTGAAAAGGGGCCAGATGGAAATCATGGTGTGACATCACCTTGGAGAATGGCAAACACACACAAAAAAATCAACCAAATGACTCGCGCATCACAATGTTCCCCATCGAAAAAACCAGTCACGTCATAAATGGATGAGTTGAAAAGCTTCAGAAGTAGATTATAAGTGCCATAACTTTAGCCTGGGAGTAAGTGTGCCCTCTTACCTACTCGCACATTACACGTCTTCTTGAAGGTCATTTGTACTTAAATATTAAATATAATCTTTCAGTGGATGGGTCTTTTTCCATTTATTATCTATAGAAAATTCATTCTCAAAAGAAATACATTTGCCCCAAATCCCTCTCCACCCCCACCCTTACCCCACAGAGATTGCATGTACTCTAATGCCACATGAAAAACAAAAACTCTTAACTATGTACAAAATCCAGTGTAAATCATACTAACACATTAGTAATTTGTTCTCTAACAGCAGTGGTTAAAAGCGAACTTTAAAGAAAGAATATAATCCCAAAGGATTAGTGGATTATCATCCTTTACAAAAGACGCTTAGGAGGAATGAAGCCCATGTCCCTATGAGAAAGACCATCTGTGCAAAAGAGGAACAAAGGCATTCAATGGGCAGGGATGGGTCAGAAGGGTGTATTTTAGACCTTTAAGTAATTGACTGATTTATAAATAAGTTATTTGCAAAAGGGAACCAAATTTACATAAAATTCATCAAACAGGACTGGCATGTTTTCCTCTGTAGAAGGTCTTCTAGTACAAAGAGTCACTTCCAGGGGAAGAATATGCTTTCCCAGAATCCTTTGGTAGTTTGGGACCGTGGCAGCCATCTGAGTGGCCCAGGAGGTTGGTTAGTCCAGTTTGGGAAACCGATTCAAATCTTCTATACTGATAGAGATTAGTCAAGCTCGTGAAAATTTCTCACTTGGCCTCTCCCTGACAAGAAGCACCATGGTCTGGTGGTCGCCTGGGGTAAGTAAGAAAGTGCTCAGTGATCCCTAGTGATTGCCATTGGTCAAAAAGGGTTCACGTGCCCTCTCTGGATGATCTCTCTTCACAGGTTCTGCTTCAGCCACTTAATGTAGCTGTCCCTAGTCCGAACTCCCACCGAGAAGTTGGTGGGCCAGGAAGTAAAAATCATGCAGCCGTGGAAGGCATCCTTAAAGTGGTCGTGGGTCACCTGCACGCCAGCGCTCTCCAAGCGTTTGACATACATGATGCCGTCGTCCCTGAGGACATCATGTTCACAAGTCAAGATGTAAGTTTTTGGCAGCTTCTGAAGGACCTCTTGGTCTGCGATCAGCGGCGCTGAACGAGCGTCCAGGAGCTGGGGGAGCTCCTGCACGATCCGAGAATCGCCCACCTCCTTCATGACGGGGCTATAATTCTTGGTGATAGATTTGGGCAAGAGGGAAAGCCAGTCGAGCCGGGCCCTGAGAGCAGCAGCCACCTCCACGTCCGAGGAGGTGTGGTTGTTCACCAACATGGCCTGGACGAAATCCTGGTTCCCTTTTAAATAGTCGATCCAGTATCTGACCATGACATGGCGGGGCAGGATGGGGGAATTCGCATTCTGCTGGTAGGAGGGGGTGTTGAAGTCCAGAGCTTGGAGGACTGGGTAGATCAGAGCTTGGAGCTTGATTTTATTCCTGAAGGTGGCATCTTTGCTAAACTGTGGGGAAAGAATGGCAATGTGTTTGACTTCATTCACATATCCCATACCCCAATGAGAAATATTCTAAAACTGAGTTAAGTCAATCAATAGTCATTAGAGACTGGCATTTCACCACTAGGGAGAACACTGAGGTGAGGGAATTCCCTGCCCCAAAGCAGATTAGTCTAATTTGGCAGATTTATAGTCCTAAAGAGTGACCGGCACACTGGACAATTAAGAGGCTTGCCCAGGGTCACATCACTTGGAGGAGGCATGTAGGCAGTGAATTGGATAGTGAGAAAGAACTGAGTTCAGATCTTGCCTCAGGATCTTACTAACTGGGTAACCCGGGACAAGTTCTTTAGCCTCTCCTAAACTCGGTTTCCTCATTTATAAAATGTTGATAATAGCACCTACTCCACAAAGTTATTGTGACGATCAAAAGAGACAGCATACGTGAAACACTTTACAAGCCTTAAAATACTCTATGAATGCTAGCCATGAGGATGATTATGTGGAGCTAGATGAGAACTCTCACCTTCTGCCTCTTTGCCCACTATACCAGTGTACCTTCTCAATAGTATTTTACATTTAAAACTATGACGTTAAACTTGGCCTCTAAACAAGTCACTTAACCCCAATTGCCTAGCCCTTACTGTTCTATTGCCTTGGAATTGATATTCACTATTGATTCTAAGATAGAAGATAAAGCTTTAAGATGGTTTAAAAGAAAATAAAATCATGGCATCAAATCTGGCCTCAGACAC
>NW_025391879.1:0-8714 GCF_016433145.1 Gracilinanus agilis | reverse complement strand
TGTATATCTATATGTTAAAGATATATGATATATATATATATATATACATATATATATATATATATATATATATAACTGTTTTTATGATCTGACAGAAATGTAGATTTTTAAGTCTCTTTTTTGTTCACTAAGGAAGCTCTAATCTGACCTCTAGAAACCAAAGATGAGAAACCATATCAGAAGATTAAGAGTTGTCTATGAAAGAAGTAGAGTACAGAAGAGAAGTAGGGTATAGAGAGTGATAGGAGAAACTATTAAGAAGAAAGAAAATAGTAGACAAAAATTGCAAGGCAAGGAGCTAATAGCAGGAGTAGAGCTCCTCAGATTGATTCCAAAAACTGATATTAATGGAAGAAATTTTAGCTATTTGAATGAGCTAAATTGGTGGAGAGGAGAATTTTCAGGTCTGGCTGCCTCAACCTCTAGTTCTATTTAAATTCTGAATAAGAGGAACGCTCTTTATAGCATTCACTGTCCTCTAAGAATTAAGAGGAAAAAACTAAAACCAAATTAATCCCCAATTCTTAACATCTATAGAAAGCAAGTCAATAATAGTTTTATAGACCTAGTATTAAAGGAAGCTGCTTTTCAATTCACTGAATAAGGGTGACATTGGCTGAGCACACTAGACAAGAGAACAGAATTTCAGTTCCATACAACAAATTTAAAGCCACCATTGACAAAATGGGCAGTTTAGTTGTAGTAGAAAAAGTATTTTTTTATCTAGCAGAAAAGTGAAAAAAGTTAGAAGAGGAGCAGTATCACTAAGCAACATAAGACCTAGACTATTGAATTGTTTCTTAACTAGATAAAAAATCTCCAAGACTCTAATTCATAACTGACAGTTGCCTTAGGCACATGGGTTTACCTACTTGTGTATCTCATTGGTAGGCTTCCTTAAGTTTGCTTTCACCATGTACTCCTGGTTACAATGTACATTTTTGAAATGTTGAAAAGTCATGAGTGAGTTCTGGACTAAGATGGCTTCAGAGTAGAAGCTAGGGTCTTCTCCTCCTCACCACCAACCAATATTAAATGTCTTAAAAGGATGAAAACTAAAATCAGATTAGCAAAGTTGGCTCTACTGTAGGGTGCAGCCTTGAGAGCAGGCAGGGTTTGGGCATTTCCATGCTATAAGGGGGTAAAATTACTTCTACCAAAGCATGAGATGATCACCCCTTCCCCACTCCACCTATGGTACCAAAGTCAGAGAGAGGATAGGGCAATTGCTAGTTTGTTGGGGGTCTAGCTGAGAACAGCACAGACCCCAGGAGACTAAGGAACAAGTACCTTACCACAGAGCTAGAGTAGAGAGGGGCTGCCCACAGCAGATTTGCAGAAACTGAAAAATAGCCTGAAATCAAAAATGTATCTTATAACTCAATACACAAAGACCTGCCTACCCTTCTTACTCAGATTTCTGATGGAAAGGGAAGAAAAAACTAACACAGCAATGGCCACCAACACCCAAACACTACAATATACAACCACCAAAAAAAAAATAAGAAAAAAACTTTAACCCTGGATAAATTCTATGAAGAAAACCGACAATCTACAGAGGAGACAGCAGAGGGCAACAAAGAAGCAAACACATCCAAAATTTCCCCCCAAAATGAAAATTGGTCACAAGTCCTCCAGGAAATCAGAATGGAAGTAGAGAACCAATTAAGAAAGATAGAACAAACTTGGCAAGAAAAGTGGGAAATAGTTCAAAAAGAAAACAACAGTTTAAAAGACAGAATCTCCACTTGGAAAAAGAAGCCCATGAATCAAATGGAATGATAAACAAATTGGAGGCCAGAATAGACCTGCTGGAAATCATGAAAAGTAGGGTAGACTGAACTGAAAAGAAAAATCAAAAGATCATACCTGAAAGCCAGTCTTTAAAGACCAGAATTGGGCAAGTAGAAGCTAATGATCTCACAAGGCAGCAACAATTAATAAAGGAAAATCAAAAGAATGACAAGTTAGAAGGAAAAATGAAATATCTCATTGAGAAGAAGACTGACTTGGAAAACAGGTACAAGAGAGACAATTTGAGAACCATAGGTCTACCTGAAAACCTAGAAATAAACAGAAACTGGACATCATACTACAAGAAATTATCTGAGAATACTGCCTTGATATGCTTAAACAAGAGGGCAAAATGGACACTGAAAGAGTCCAGAAATCACCTTCTACATTAAATCCTCAAAAGACAACCCCCCAGAATATAACTGACAAATTCAAGAGCTTCCAAGGTAAGGAGAAAATTTTACAACAAGCCAGAAAGAGAAAATTCAGATATTAAGGATTACCAATCATGATTACACAGTATCTGGTAGCCTCCACACTAAAGGATTGCAAGGCTTGGAATATGATGTTAAGAAAAGCAAGATAATTGGGTCTACAACCAAGGATCACCTACCCATCAAAACTGACAATATACTTCCAGGGGAAAGTATGGGCATTTAACAAAATAAAAGATTTCCAAGTATTTGTAAAGAAAAGATCAGAACTAAATGGAAAATTTAATATCCAAATACAAAATTCAAGAGAAACATGAAAAGGTAAACAAGAAAGGAGGGGGGTTTCTTTTAAGGTCTCCTGTATCTTCAAAATGTTTATATTTCTATATGGAAAAGTGATATTTGTAACTCTCAAAAACTATATTCACTATCATAGTAGTTAGAAAAATTATTCATAAGTATTAATTGGGTTACTAAGTGGTTTAAAATGATATGTAAAAAAAGAAATAGGGGGAATAGAAGATGGCACCAAGAGTAACCTAAAGGAATCAGAAAAATAGGATAAATTTTACCACATAAAGAGGTTCATTGGAGGAGGAGAGGAAGAATATTATTATAAGAAGGAGAAGAAGAGAATGCTAATAGGTCATACTTAAACCTTACTCTCAGTGGAATCAACTCTGAGAAGGAAAAGCATCTAGATACATTGGGGTATCAAATCCTATTTTACCCTAAAGGGAAGTTGAGAGGGAAAAACCAAGGGGCTTAGTGGGGTGGGGAGTACCAAAAGGGAGGGAAAGAGAGTGAGGTGGGAATTTAATAGACCCTAAAGAAAAATAAGAGGGAAATAAGAAGGGAGGGGATGGGAAGGAAAATAATATAAGGGTGGGGATTAGTGGGACTGATTAAAAGCAAAACACTGGTGTAGAAGGAAATAGAGAAAGAAGAAAGGGCAAGACTAGGAGAGGAAATCAAAATGATGGGGAATACACAGATGGTAATCATAACTCTGAATATGAATGAGATGAACTCACCCATAAAACAGAAGCAAATAGCAGAGTAGATTAGAAACCAAAATCCTACCATATGTTGTCTACAAGAAACACACATGAGGCAGCTAGACACACATAGGGTAAAGATAAAAGGATGGAGCAAAATGTATTGGGCATCAACTGGGGAAAAAGAAGGCAGGAGCAACAATCATAATATATGACAAAGCCAAATTTAAAATAGATCTGATTAAAAGAAATAGGAAAGATAATTACTTCCTTATAAAAGCCAGTATAGACAATGAAGAAATAGCAGTACTCAACATATAATCACTAATAGCATCCAAATTTTTAAAGGAGAAACTATTGGAGCTTAAGGAGGAAATAGATATTAAAAATATACTAGTGGGAGACCTAAAAGTTCCTCTATCAGATCTAGATAAATCAAACCAAAAAATAAATATGAAACAGGTAAGAGTTGTGAATGAAATCTTATAAAAATTAGAGTTAATAAATATATGGAGAAAAATAAATAGGGACAAAAATGAATCTACCTTTTCAGAAGCATATGGTACATTCACAAAGTTTCACCATGTACTACGGCATAAAAACATGGCAAACAAAATTTTAAAAGTAGAAATAATAAATACAATCTTTTTGGATAATCATGCAATAAAAATAACAATTAGTAAAGGTACATGGAGAGGCAAATGAAAAATTAATTGGAAATTAAATAATATATTTCTCCAAAACTGTTTTGTGAAAAAAACAAATTGTAAAAACAATTAACAATTTCATTGAGGAGAATGACAATGAGGAGACATCATATCAAAATCTATAGGATGCAGCCAAAGTAATACTCAGGGGAAATTTATATCCTTGAGTGCATATGTAAACAAATCAGAAAGGGAAGAGGTCAATCAATTGGGCATGCAAATTAAAAAGCTAGAAAGAGAACAAATTAAAAATCCCCAAATAAAAACTAAATTAGAAATCCTAAAAGTTAAAGGAGAAATTAATACAATTGAAAGTGAAAGAACTATTGAATCAATAAATAAGACTAGAAGCTGGCACTTTGAAAAAACAAATAAAAAATAGAAAAGTCATGAGTAGATCTTTTGTTGTATTTTGCTTATTCTAGCTTTTGCTTCCCAAATTAGCAAATATTTCATGATTAATAGCAAGTTGTGGGCCTAGAAGAACTCTTGAGGGCTCAGAAGCTATAGTCAGTAGTAGTAGATTTCTTTTCCCTCTCTATACCATCTCCACTTACCCTTGGCTGTAGGACATTTTTTTTTCCCAGAGGCACTTAAGGTACAAATACTTTTATATACTTACCTTTAGGATTGTGAGAGGAAGTTTTATCTATGTGGCTACTTGTGCCTGAATCTTATGCCAATACATCCTAAGAAAATCCTGCTGACCTTTTAGGATGATTACAGGCTAGTATAAAGAAATCCAGAGAAATAGAAAGGGGATGAAGGTGAGTTTATATTCCATACTCTTGATTAAAGATATAAAATATGTGGCCCATGTGCCACATTGCAGTCTATAACTTCATCAAGAGCAGCTAGAACCAGATCAGCATGTAATCGTGAAATATTTGACAAAAAACATACAATAAAACATTGACACTGTTAACATGTGATTTTTCTCAGTCAATAAGTGTCTACTGGGTTCTGTATATATGGTTTAGTTCAGTGATGGGCAAACTATTCCCCACAGGCCAGATCCTGGCTGTAGTTTGCCCATTACTGCCTTAAGCAATTCCCTAATCATGACATCTGGATGTGGGTGCATAGTGATTAGGGAATTGCTTAAGGCAGTAATGGGCAAACTACAGCCTGGATCTGGCCTACAGAGAATAGTTTGCCCATCACTGGTTTTGTGGGCCCCATGTCTATTTGAGTTTGATACCTTCTCTGAATGTCTCTTTATATAAAGAATTATTATTCTTTCCTTGTTGATAAGGGAAGGGATAAATTATCAACTCACTCTTCTATAGAAATATCTTGGCCAAGTTCCAGAATATAGAGTGACCCATTCCTAACACAAATATTATTTAAAATAAAACACAAAAATACTGAATATAACCATATTCAATAGAGCAAATGTGGAGAGGGGAAATTCAGTGAATAAACTACAGGGAGAAGTGGAAGAGAAGAATGTAAAAAGAGCTCAGCAGTGCACAAAAAGACACAGAAAATGTAAAAGATGGTTAATTTATTATTAGATAATAAGGTCACAGTGGCTAGGGAACCTCTTGAGATAAAGGGATGATGCTGAGAATTTAAAACCAAGTTACAAAATAGATTAAGAAGTAAATAGGGAGCAGATGGATAATAGAAAAAGTAAAAGGCTCTGGCATATGGAGGAGATGAGTAGCACAAATGAGTCAGCAAAATTCCTGGAACCATACAGCCAGAGACTCTATCATGAGCACTTATTAACTAATAAAATTTAAGTAGAGGTGAATTTTCATTATAGCCAGCTAATAAGAGATTGAAAACAAAGCATGCTTTCTGTTGTCATAAAATTATAGCCAATAAATATCTATAATATGAGTGTGAATTAGTAATGTCAGAGATGTATACAACATAATTTAAGTGGAAGTGAGGGCAGATGAGGCTGTGGGTGGTATCTCCCTAGGAAAGAAGTAGACTAGTGCTATGAGAGAATATTTAATGTGAAATGTGATCTGACCAGATCAGCAATTACACTGGATCCTATAGTTAAATTGGGACATTTAGAGGAATCAAACAGAAGGAAGGGAATTGGACCATTATTTATCAAACTGGTCTCTTTGGGAGTATTGTGTGGAGGTTGTGGGTGTTGATGGTTAGCACAGACTCACAAGTAGAGACCTGGATACAATGACTTAGTTGGAATTTTAAATATCCTCTTGCTTTCCCACCAATTGGAAAATGTTACAAGATTTGGGACATTTATGTCTCTAAGCATGTGTGCTTCTAAATATATTGGCTGTTTTCCAATAGCTTGGACACCTATACCATGGGATACTGTTGTGATAATAAAATATGGCCAATGTTAGTAAATAGGTCACCCCAAGAACATTCTCTTCCTCTACTCCAAAAAAAAATGTAAGCCAATCTGATTGAAGGTCATCATTTTTTAATATTTGAGCACACTGATGCTTGATGATATGGATTTTAGATGTGAAAAATGTCATAAGATCAGAGACTTTGAATTAAAGTATACTTTAAGTGTCATCTGTGTGAGATTTTGGTTTTTTTAATTTTTTAAAAAAGGAAACTGAACTTAAGTCAGTTAATATAACTTTATGATAATGACAGATAGTGGTAGGACAGGGATTTTAATATAGCTCTTTTAATCCTAAATCCAGTGCAATGCTCTCCACCCTCTAGTTCTCTTTAGAAGAAAAAGAGTAAAAGGTGAACAGGGGAACCAAATATTGGCAACTGCATGTCCCATTAATCAACATGTATTTATTAAGTGTCTAAGTGACAGGTACAATTCAAGCATTTCCTTCCTAGAAATAGCTCATAATTCATCAGGGGAAACAATCTTAAAATATGAACCAAAAATACAAGAAAATTTCTGAAATTAAGAATAATATTTGGGCTAAGGTAGGTCCTTATTGGCCACTAAGAAAGACACTAAGAAATTACTTAGCAATGAGTTGAGAAACCTCTGTTCTTAGAGGAGGTATTGCATGCAATGTGCCCTAGTTTATGCTCAAATCTGAGTGATAACTTCCAAATCTCAAAGTAAGAAATTCTGGCTCTTAGAAATTGTGCTGATTAATAGTGAGAAACTTTCAAGCAAGGGCAGTGAGGGTCAGGAAGATATGTCTTCCTAAGTACAATACTGGCCTCAGACACTAGCTGTGTGAACCTGGGCAAGTCACTTAATCCTGGTTGTCTCAGATTCTTTGTCAGTAAAATGAGCTGGAGAAGGAAATAGCTAACCACAGCACTATCTTTGCCAAGAAAATTCCAAATGGGGTCACAAGAGTTGAAATAACTGAACAACAACATCTAGGCTGCCCTTGTGCTCTCTGTTTACATCAGGTAAGACTGCACATTTGTGACTGGGACTGAATTTGAAATGAAAATGACATGGTGGTTGAGATTCCTTCTACTCTACCTGTAACTCTTAGTTTCAGTGCTAAAAGTAGACTAAACGTAGACATGTCCCCCCCCAAATAACACCAGCTAGGAAGATAATGATGAAACTATAAAAATTTTGTAGCAATTTCTGTGGATTAGAAAGACTTAATTGTTCATAAGAGGTAGAAAAATGAATCTACATTTATACATTCAGAATACATGTAGAATAGAATTTGTTTGTAAGGTAATAATCTAGGCTATAAAATTACAGGCAATATCTGATTGTTGACTTTAGGCAAGAAGGTAATATTTTCCCAACTCTGTTGACATAAGCATCTGAAGACTGGCACCCTTAAAATGGGTATAATGAGAGCTAATGTCATCATCATCATCATCATCATCATCATCATCATCATCTTCAAATGTTTCCTCATACTTCATTCTAGAATTTATTATTTGTTCTTTATAGTATGTAACATGACATCAAGGAGCTCTGGGTGATGACTGTTCCTTAGAGACTGTAGTTTTCTATGTGTGATGGTCAAATTCCAAACTAGAACTATATTATTATGAAATCTTTTAATTACAAAATATGAAATCCTAACTTATGCCCACGTCAGGCTTCATAGGGACAGAGATTTAGAACTGGAAAGGAAATTTGAAATTATTTAGTTTGACTACCCTCAATTTGCAGATAAGAAATATCATAGGATCATGATCTCATTGATCTAGAATTGAAAGGAAACTCACAGATCATCTAATCAGTGGTGTCAAACTCAAATAGAAACAGGGGCCATTAAATCAGACATAAAAGATCCTTTTGGGCCACATCCTCATTTAGCACATACATGTTTATATATTTCTTTTTTTAATTACTCCAACACATTAAAATCATATAGAAAGTACATTTTAATCTTATTCAGACCACTATTGGTAGTGTTATGTGCTACATATGGCTTAAGGTACTCTGTTTGACACCATTGATCCAGCAATCCCTTTTATTTTTACAGACTTTATAAATTAAGGCCCATTGTGGTTAGGTGACTTTACAAAGGTCATTGAGTTATAATTTGAACTCAAGTCCTCTGATTCCAAATAAAGTACACTTGTCACTCTACCATAGGGCTTTCATTGCATATTACCCTTGTCATTGTGCATAACTGGATGCTTGAACACTTACCGCACAAGGCTGACTCTTCCTTTATTTAATAATCTAATTCATAGACTATCCATCTTTATGTTGAGTCAAAATCTGGCACCTAAGTGATTCTATTGATCTTCTCTAAATTAATTATTATCTCCAAATTGTTTTGGATCTAATAATGCATCTAATAATATCTTGTACTTGTATGACACTTGCCCTGTAACACCTCTGTGGAGACAAATTATATATATATATATATATA
>NW_025391878.1:0-8484 GCF_016433145.1 Gracilinanus agilis | reverse complement strand
AAGGGGAGGAGGAGGAGGACGAGGAGGAGGGGGAGGGGGAGGACGGCTCCTCCAGCCACGTGTCCCCCAGCCCCACCGCCGGGGCCCCCAAGAGCCGCTCCCCCTCCCAGAACTCCCAGCAGTCCCTGGACAGCAGCAGCAGCCCCCCGACGCCCCAGGCCCAGCGGCGGCCCAGGCCGGGCCACGTGGTCGTGGCCGAAGCCACCATCGTGGGCGTCCGCAGGACCGGCCAGATCTGGCCCGCGGGCGGAGGCGCTGCCGAGGACCCTGCCAGGGCCCAGGACGCCGCGCTCCCCGGAGACCCAGGTGGGCATCTGCGTGGCACCCTGGGGGGACTGGCGTGCGGGGGGGCATCGGGCCTTCCCCTCGGGCGGCTCCTCTTATCCGGGCTACGGAACCTGCTCCGGAATTGCCTCCGGCCTCCCCCGGCCCCTCTCCCCGCCCCGGCCCCGGCCCCGGCCTGAGCCTGCTGGGGAAGGAGGGGCACGTGGGGTGGCCCGAGACCCCCGGCGGTCCCCGTTCCTGGCCAGGGAGCCGTGGGCTGCGGGCAGCAGGGGGGCCGCCCCACCAGGCGGCATCTCCCTCCCTTCTCCCCCCCGCCACTGGCCGCCGGGGAGGTTGGCGGTGCCCGCGGGCAGAGCCGAGGGCAGGAGACGTGGCCGGGTGCCCCCCCAGCCCTCGTGAGGCGCCCCTTGGCTCCAGGACAGCCCTCCCTCGGGGGATCCAACCTCGCCTGAGTCCGTCCTCAGCCGCCCGGGAGGCAGGGACTGTCATTCGCCCCATTTTATAGATGAGGAAACCGAGGCAGACAGACGTGGAGCGATTTTCCAGTCTGAGGCTAGATTTGAACTCGGGTCTCCTTGACTCCCGGGCCAGCAGAAAGGAGGAAGGGGAGTGCCAAGGGGCAGGGCAGCTCCCCGAGGCTCAAGTCAGGCCCGCCTTCAGGGGCTCACTCAGGTGCCCACAGCCTGGCAAGGGGTGACAAGGAGCGGGTCCAGCCCCCTGCTACCCTCTGCCTCGGGGGCACCCCTGCAGGGCAGGCGGCCCGGAGCTCCTTGAGGGCAAGACATCCTCTGGGGGAGGCGTCCCTTCCCAGATGGCCCTGCTTCCCCCGCTGGCTGCCTGGGGCCGCCCAAAGAACTGTCCGGGATGGCGTCCCCCGGGCCGAGGTGTGCCCGTGCCATCTGCTGGACCTCAGAGCCTCGGTGGGCACCGTCTGGTCTCTGTGGAGGGTTTAGCCTGGCATCAGCCGAGAGGCTGAGGTGGAGCAGCAGTGCCTGCTGGGAGGGAGGGAGGGAGGGGGGAGCCCAGCCTCTGTGGCATCCTGGCATGCCAAGGAAGGTGGGTGGGCAGCAGGCAGCTCCTCTTCCCGTGCAGGCTGGGGCCGCTGCGGCTCAACAGCCGAGCATCTTCTGACCCGCTGGGGAAGGTGGCCGGCCGGGCGATGCCCCGTGCCCGTCTGTCGGGCCTCCCCTCGCAGCGTCCCTCCCTGGGGCCCGGCGCCCTCTTCAGGGCTCGGCGCTGCCGAGGGGTCTTGGGGCCGCCCCTCGTGGCCATTCCCCGCTCCCGCCCCTGGCATCGAGGCTCGGGGCCAGGGCCTGGCTGGCAGAGGCTGTGCCACCCGCTGGCTTTTGGGGCGGCCCTGGCCTCGCCTTGCCCGGCAGTGGTGCGGGGGGGGGGCTTTCCCGCGCCTGCCCAGGGAGGGCTTCGGGCTGCCCTCGGGCCCCGCAGCCCCCTCCCTTCGTCTTCCCGGTGGCCTTCCCGGAGGCGGCACACTTGGTGGGAGCTGGGAAGCGAGTGAAGGGAAGCCCTTGGCCGGCCGAGATCTCCAAGCCCTTCGGCGCTGTCGTCCCTGCCGGGCTTCGGGCCGCCGGCGGCTTCCTCAGTGGAGTGCTGCGCGTTTATGAGGCTCCTGCTGTGTGCCGGAGGAGGCCGCCGCCCGGGGGGTGCTCACAGGCCCCGGCTAGGCTTTGGGAGGCCCGGCTGGTCCACGGTCCGGTGGAGGGAGGCCTGGCTCGGCGCGGGCTCCCCCTCCGCACACGGCCCGCCATTCGGGAGGGGCCTCGGGCCGTGCCCAGCTCTCTGTCCCAGGCTGCTGGGGAAGACGCCGTGCCGGGCTCGCAGGCCCGGGTTCGGATTCTGCCTCTTCGTGTGGCCGCCACCCCCGCATGTCGTGGGGCGAGTCGCCCGTCCTGTGGCGGCCGGGGCGTCTCCCAATTCTTTTCCCATTCCAGGCGCTAAAGCGGGCAGGTCTGCGTGGCTCGGAGCGCAGGGCCTGGGGCGGGAGGTTCTGGGTTCCAGTCTGGCCCGAGACCCTCCCCAGCCGGATGATGCCCCGAAGGCTGGGCTTCCCCCCGGCGTCTGCCATGTGGGGGCTTCGGGGGACGGGGCACCCCTTAACGGAGCGGGACTCCCTTTGCCCTTCCTGAAAATGGGCACGAGCACGAGCCTGGAGCCGGGCGACTGAGGAGGGCTTCCCAATTGGGCCCGGGTGCGGATCCCGCATCCCCCGGGGAAGGACGGGGCGCGGGCCCGGCCGGGCGCAGCTTCCAGGACGGAGGCGGGGAGAGGGCGTCCTGGCGCCGCCGCAGAGGCCGCCTGTCGCCTGGGGAGAGGCCGGAGGCCAGGCTGTGCCCGGAGCTCCGTGGGAGGTGCACCCGGCCGCCCGCCCGCCCGGCGGCAGGGGCCAAAGGCACGGCATCCGTGGCAGAGGCCGGCCGCTCGGAGCCCGGGTGGGTCTGTCTATGGTCGGCGGGTCGGCGGGCCGGGGTGAGGCTGAGCCCTGCAGAGGCCCCAGGCCTGGGCGGGTGCCAGGAGGGCCGGGCAGGGGCGTCCCGGGACTGGTTCATCCACTCTGAGGGCAGATCATTATCCCATTTCACTGGTGGGAAAACTGAGAGATGAAAGCCCTTTGCGGAGCCTGGAGCAGGGCCAGCTGCGGCGATGGCTTTGGTGCCCGGGAGCCAAGGCGGCAGGGCGAGGCCTCGTCACCTGCCGTCGGGCCCTGGGAGCCCTCCGGAGCCCGTGTTTGGGCCCAGCCTGGTCGCACGCGGGATTGGACACCCAGAGGCCCATTTTGCAGCTGTGGGGGCCGCGGCGGGAGGCCGAGTCAGGCGCGGGCACACCGGTGGTGCCAGGCCCTGCGGGGGGCAGGGACGGGGCTCAGCTGGCAGCGTGCCCCCCCAGGGCTTGGATGGGGCTGGGAGGTGCCAGCCAGGCCAGGGTAGTGCCCGCCCCGGGGTCCAGACAAGCTGGATCCTGGCAGAAGATGGCCGAGGGCCGCCCGGAGCCAGGCCGGGGAGCCAGGCCGGGGCGGTCTGAGCCGAGGCCCCCCTGTCCATCGCCCTCAGGACACGCGTGTCTGGCCTCTGTGTGGAGGAGAGCCGGCGAGGGCAGTGCCAGCCTCACGGGCGGCCCCTCCGCGCTGGGCAGCCCTGCTTCGGGGAAGCTCTGCCTGCCTGCCCAGGGTAGCCGAGCTCCGCTTCCTCTCTGGAGCCTCCCGGCCAGAGCGGCCCTGGGCCTTCCTCGGGGCTCGGGGCCCTTCTCCAGCCTACTCGTCTCCCTCTGGACGCTCCCCACAGTGTCTTCTGGCATTCGGAGCTGAGCCAGGCGTGCAGGGAGGCTTGAGGAGGGCAGAGGACGGCGGGATGATCCTTCCCCCAAGGGGTGGCCAACTTGAGTTTGTGGTCCGCTCAGACCCCCAGCTCGCTTTCAGCACGTTGCCATGTACCACGTGTCTCTCATGCTTATGAAGTTGAGAGGAGTTTTTAGCCCCAAGGGTAAGGCTGGCCATTCCGGAGCCAGCATTCCCAGAGCTCAGGAAGCCCAGGAAGGAGGTGCCATGAGGAAACTGAGGCAGGCCCTGAGAGAAATGCCCACCAGGGCTGACCCTTCGGTCCCGTTCAGTTGCCCCCAAGTCCCCGGCTCCCGGCCCCTGCCCGCGGCCCTGGGCTTTCCCGCAGACCCTGCTAAACGCATTGAGCTATGGCCGGGGCTCTGCAAGGCGCCGGACAGACGGCAGCCTTCTGCTTCCCACCCTCGTTGGTTCTGATGACATGCCCGCTCGGTGCCCACTCGGCCCCCGGCAATAAGGAATCTCCCAGAAACGCCGGCCGAGCTCTTTCTTCCTCAGCCCCCAGGCCACCCGTCCCTGGTCAGTGCTGGAACCAGGAGTGGCCGCAGATGCTGCCCCGCCACGTGGCTCTGGGCACGTCTCTTTCCCCTCCGTTTGCCTCGTCTTCTCAATTGAAAACGACACAACGTGGCTCAGGCAGTGCGGAGGAGGCTCTGGAGCGGGCGAGACCAAGGGTCCCCACAGGCTGCCTTGTGGGAAGTCCAGGAAGAGGCTGCCGGGAGGCAGGCTGTCTCGTGGAGGATTTGCGCTCCCTTTGGGAAGGGCAGCGGCAGGGAGCGCGGTGCCCGGTCCAAACGAGGTCCAAACCACGTGACGGAAGGACAAGATAAAGTCTTGGCTGCAGGAGCCCGAGCCTCGGTCTTCTCATCTGTAAGTGCGGGAGAGGCCAGGACCCATCGTAGGGGGTGCCGAGAATCAAGCGAGAGCCCGCATCGAAAGCATTCCGCCAACTTTGAAGGATGGATTGTTATCACACTGGGCGAGCGACTTCGGCCCTCGGGAACGCTGGGAGAAGTGACTGGCCAGGGCTCCTCGCTCTTCGCTCCCCGTCAATCAGCAGGAATTTACTAGGCACACGGCACATACGCAGGGGCTGCCAGTCTAGCAGGAGACAACACGCCGACACTATGTACAGGCAAGGCACAGACAGGATTGACTGGCGGTCGTCCAGGAGGAGGCACTTGTGGGGAGGATGAGTGGAGAGAAGGCAGAGAAAGGACTCCCGGAGAGGGAGGAACTCATCTGAGTCTTGAAGGAAGCTGGAGAAATGAGGACTTGGAGGTGAGGAGGGAGACTGCCAAAGGCAGGCGCTGGCCGATGGAGATGGTGTTCTGGGGAACCGCCAAGGGCCTGGTGTCACTCCATCACAGAGTACATGGGGTGGGCGTGGGGAGTGAGAAGACTTGACCAGGAAGAGAGGGCTGGCTAATAAAGGGCTTTGAATGCCAAGAACGTTTTGTATTTGCTCCTGGAGGCCCTAGGGAGGCACTGCAGTTTATAGAGTGGGGGCAAGGGTGACATGATCAGACCTGGGCGAATTTAGGGAGATCGCTTTAGTGGCTAAATGGAGGGTGACCTGGAGGGGAGAGACAGAGGCAGGCAGACCCTCATGTCAGGGATGAGGGTCTGTCTGCCCCAGAGAGGCAGCTATGTCAGAGAAGAGAAGGGCTCAGATGCTACAGAAGTAGAGGTGAAATGGACCAGAAATGGATCAGAGGTGACATGGATCAGAAATGGATCATCAGAGGNTCAGAGGTGAAATGGACCAGAAATGGATCAGAGGTGACATGGATCAGAAATGGATCATCAGAGATGAAATGGACCAGAGCTGCTGCAGAGATGAAATCAAGGGGAGATGTGGCCCTTGGCACCATATTGGATTGTGGGGGTGAGAGAGATGGAGGAGGCCAGGATGACTCCTTGATTGGAGCCTGAGGAACTAGGAGAATGTTGATGGAGGGGTGTGTGGGTGGCTCATGCATGTCTGAGCTTTTGGGGGAAGGTGACGAGTTTGATTTGAAACCCAGGGTCTAGCTCTAAGAAAAAGAAGCGTCGTAGGCTGTTCTGAGGCCTTCGAAGAGCCGCCCCACATTGTGAGAGACTTTGCTCTGCTCGTGGGGAGCACGGCTGGTCAGGGAAGCTCCCCCCTCCCCCCGACAGCTCTGGGCAATGGGACCTGTACAGCGACGGGAGTTCGGGGATCCAGAGCCCTCCGGGCTGGCCAGACCAACTTCCCTTAGCTGTCTCCAAGCCCAGAGACAGCGCATGGGCCCCAGCTGGCCACGGGCTGCGGTCTGAGCCGCCTCTGCCTTTGTTCTGGGGAGCGTCCAGCACTGTCCTGCCTGGATCTTGTCTCTGGGAGAGCCCCGGGTGCGGCCCGTCTTGATAAGCCAGCTCCAGGCTCTTTGACCCACTCCAGTCAGGAGCTCCATAGAGAGAGGCATGATTGGTGCACCTGACAGCATACAGTCCAGGGCCTGGAGTCAAGAAGGTCTGAGTTCAAATCTGGCCTCACACCCTTGCTAGCCATGTGACCATGAGTGAGTCCCTTCACCTTGCTGGCCTCAGTTTTCTCATCTGTAAAATGAGCCGGAGGAGAAGTGACGAACCACTCCAGGATCTTTGCCAGGAAAACCCCAAATGGGGTCACGGAGAGCCAGCCTCGGCCGAGATGAGCTCCGCGGGAGGGCCGGGATCTCCAGCTCGCCCTCGCTCTTTGGCCTCTGGAGCTGCGTGCACTGCCGCGGGCGGGCGGAGAAGGAGAGACGTCCGGGAGCGCTGCAGCCATCCGTGAGAGGACGCTCAGCCTCTGCCCCTGCCTCCGGGCCTCACTAGACACACGGCCCTGGGAGGCAGGCGACCATTTTACAGATGTGGAAACTGAGGCAAGTGGCATGAAGCAGGGTGCCAAGAGTCATAACTAGGAAGTGTCTGGGGTTGGATTTGAACTCGGGTCTTCCTGACTCTAGGACCAGCCATCTGCTCATCACGCCCCCCCCCCCAGCTGTTTGAGCCCCCTCCGTCTGCTCCTTCCACACGTCTTGCACTCCGGCCGCCTCGCCTTCCCCTGGACCCTCTGAGTGAGTGCAAGAACGAATAAAGCCTCCAAGACTTGGACACGGCCCAGGACAGGCTCTGCCCCCTCCCGTGACTGACCGCGGCCCAGCTTGGGGGCCACTCGCCCCGCCGGATCTGCTTCAGAAAGCCCACCGGGAAGGACGGAGGCTGAGACGACGAGGAGAGCGGATGGCCGGGAGGCCGCGCCTTTGGGAGGGAGGCCAGCCAAGGGAACGAGGGAGCCGCCCGCGCGTCAAATGGTGCTTGGGCCAAGGGAGGCACCGTGGAGGGAGGCCAGGAGAAGTGGCTGACCAGGGCTCCCCCCCCCCGTCAGTCAGCATGCCTGGCATCCCTCTTTGACTGTCCTGGGGTCCCAGCCAGGGTGCTCGTGGCCCTAAAGAGGCCTCTGGCGTGACCCCCTCCTCCCTGCTGGGAGCCCAGGCGGCCGGAGAGGCCTTCCCCGGCCTGGGGCCAGACTGACCCCTATGGGGAGGCCCCCCAGCTAGAGCCAGAGGGGCCGCTGGGGGAAGTGACCGGCCCAGGGTCACACAGCTGAGGTGGGGGGATGTCTGGGGATCCTCCCCCTCTTCAGACCTTGGCTTCCTCTCCATTCCTGCAGGGAGAGAGGCGCAGGGACAGAGAGGGCTCCCCCTGGGCCCCCACTCCTGCTTCCCTCATAGAACCCTCCCACCTCCCCCTTCCAGGTCCCCCCAGCTCCCCTCTTGGGCACCACAGCCTGTGTTGCCCGTTGCACGAGTTGGGGGGCTGCAGCCCTCCCTGAGGGCACAGATGCCCGTCGTACCCACAGATGCCTGAGCCACTCCTTCTCTGCCCACAGACACGGCCTTTGGCACACCACCGGGCTACGCCTACGATGCTGACCACATGGAGCAGCAGCGGCGCCGGCAGGAGCATCGAATGCCGTACATCGACGACTCACCCTCATGCTCGCCCCGGCTCAGTGGCCAGAGCAGGGGCGGCCAGGACGGGCTGGCCTTGGGCACGGTCAGTGGCTCCTTTGGGGCTAAGGGCACGGAGGCTGGCAGTCTCCCCAGGGCCAGCCGGCCAGGATTGGGACTCGGGCAGAGGCTCCCCCGTGGACACCACCAGCAAGGCCAGAGGGTTGGGGGAGAGGCCGGCTGGCGCATCCCTGAGGGAACACCGGGCTAGGCAGGCACCGGCCGGGCCAGAGACTCATGCCCACTCCTGCATGGCATGGCCGGCCCTTGAGGGCTGCGTCTCAGGCCACCCAGTGAGGATGGGTTTGGGGGTGCAGGAAGAAGAGCGGCCAAGGAGAACCATTGGGGGCATGTGTGCCAGGGATGTGGGAGGGCACCGACGACGTCCCTCCTGGGTGCCAAGGACTGTGCTGAGGGCTGGAGGAGCTTACGTTAGGCTGCTGGACCTGGAGTCGGGAAGGCCTGAGTTTAAGTCTGGCCCTGTATGTCTTAGCTGGGTGAACCCAGGCAGTCTCTTCCCCTCAGTCAGCCTCAGTTTTCTCATCTATAAAACGGGAACCGTGAGAGCACCGGCCTCTCTTTGAAGAGATGGTCCAGGGCAGGGAGGGGGATCCCGGAGCCCACCATGCCAAGGGGCAGCCCGCCCGCTTCCTGGGTGCCCGTGGCCGAGCCGAGCGGGGCCTCCGCCCGTCTGTCTCTCCCACAGAGTGAGCCGGACGCGGAGAAGGGCCTGGAGATGAGGCGGTGGGTGCTGTCGGCCATCCTGGACAGCGAGAGGACCTACCTGGGCCACCTCGAGGCTCTGCTGCTGGTGGGACGGCCGGGGCGGGGGGG
>NW_025391877.1:0-5535 GCF_016433145.1 Gracilinanus agilis | reverse complement strand
TCTCTCTCTCTCTCTCTCTCTCTCTCTCTCTCTCTCTCTCTCTCTCTCTCTCTCTCTGTGTGTGTGTGTGTGTGTGTGTGTGTGTGTTTGGGTATCTGTTCAACTTTCCTTAGTCTAAGACTGAGGTTTATGTGATGTTGACTCACCATACTCCTTCCAAATTTATACCTGCTTCTTTCTCATTTCTTCCTATCTCCCCTCTTTATTATTTCCCCTATTGAGACCATAAAAATCAGAAGAAAATTATCCCCAGGACCTCTCCTTATTTTATTTAACTCACTTTTGTGACCCATGAAGACAACAGGGGTCTGAAGGACATTTACCTCTTCTCCTCCTTTAATATAAGCCCTTCATCATTGTTCAGCCCAGTCGAATTACTTAAATATATTTGCCTTCCAGGTTTATTTTAACTCCTGTTTTCATTTTAAAGTTTCACCTTAGTTGTAGTCTTTTCTTTAGAAATGCTTGGAACTCATCTATTAAAATCTATTTTTTCCTTTATAAGGTTATACTCAGTTTTGCAGGCCAAGTTATTCTCTTTTGTAAATCTTTTTTTGCCTTTTAGAATATTTTAATACAAAATTTTCTCTACTTTAAATAGTTGCTGGAAAATACTGTGTCATAATATGATATTTGAACTTTTCCTAGAAACTTGTGACATTTTTCTTTAGTATGGAAGCTTTAGATTTTGGCTATGATTGCCCTTGTAGCTTTCATTTGGGGTTTTCTGTCAAGAAAGGACCAATGGCTCCTTTCTATCTTTACTTTGCTCTCTGCTTCAAACAAGTCTTACAATTTCGTTTGTGATTTCATGAAATCTGGTATTCAGGACTTTTTTGAGGGGTTAGGAAGGTGATGGTCAAAGTTTCCAGGGAATCAGATTTTTTAAAATAATATTTTGACCTATTTTTAAGCTATTCATTTTAATAGTAGACATATTATATTTTTTCAATATTTTTATTTTATTCTAATATTTCTTGTTTCATGGAGCCATTAAATCCTTGTGTAGTTCTAATTTCCAAAGAGTCTTTTGGTTGACTAAGGTTTTTCACCTACTATTCCAAAATTTTTTCTCTCCTTTCAATTTCCCCCTAGTGCCTACTGGCTTTTGGCTATTTTTTGCATAGTGCTGGATTGGATGGTGAACAGCTGGATGCTACAGTGGATAGAATGCCTGGTCTGGAGTCAGAAAGATTCATCTTTATGAGTCCAAATCTGTCCTTAGACACATACTAACTATATGTCTGTGGGCAAGTCACTGAACCCTGATTGCCTTAGTTCCTCATCTCTAAATGAGTTAGAGGAAGAAATTGCAAATGGCACTGATATTTTTCCAAGAAAACTCCAAATGAGGACATGAAGAGTTGGTCCTGAATAAAAACAAGCAACAAGAAGGACTGGTGAACAGTTTATTTTTGTTTTTCTTTGGGTATTTTCATCACTATTTTGGGTCATTTTTAGAACTTTTCTAGTCTATTTGGGAGAACTGAGATCCTCTTTGACTTTTTACATTACCATCTTAACCAAAAAGTGATGACAAATTTTTAAAATTAATTTCATTTAAAAATATTTTTCCATGTTTTACATATTTTGTTTTCTTTCTCTCCTCTCTTCTCTCCCCTCTCCTGGATCCAATAAGCATTTCCACTAGATTATACAAATGTTATCATTTATACCTATTTCCATGTTATTTATTCTTGCAATTGAGAACAATCTTTTAAAACCAAAACCCCAAATCATATATCCATATAAATGAATGATAAGTCATTTGTTTTTCTTTTGTGTTTCTATTCCCACAGTTTTTTTCACTTAATGTGGATAGCATTCTTTCTCATAAGTCCCTTGAGATTGTCTTGTAGTAGTAAAGTCCATTACATTTTATTGTTCCACAGTGTTTCATTTTCTGTGGATAATGTTGTCTTGGTTCTGCTCATTTCACTCTGCATCAGTTCCTGGAAGTTCTTCCAGTTCATATAGAAATCCTCCAGGTCATCATACCTTAGAACATAATAGTATTCCAACACCATCATATACCACAATTTACTCAGTCATTCCCCAATTGAGGGACACTCTCTCATTTTCCAATTTTTTGCCACTACAAGGAGAGAGCAGCTATAAATATTTTTGTACAGACATTTTCCATTATTATCTCTTTGGCATACAAACCTAATAGTGATTCTATTCTTCTAGATCAAAGGGTATGCATTCTTTTAAAGTCCTTTGGGCATAGTTGCAAATTGCCTTCCAGAATGGTTGTATTAATTCACAACTCTACCAGCAATGCATTAGTGTCCCAATTTTGCCACATCACCTCCAACATTTATTATTTTCCTTTACTGTCATATTAGCCAATCTGCTAGCCATGAGGTGATACTTTAGCATTGTTTTGATTTGAATTTCTTTAATTATAAGAGATTTAGAATACTTTTTCATGTGTTTATTGATAGTTTTGGTTTATCTGAAAACTGCCTATTCATGTGCCTTGACCATCTGTCAATGAGTGAATGGCTTGTTTTTTTGTACAATTGACTTAGCTCTTCATAAATATGAGAGATTAGACCTTTTTTTCAGAGGTTTTTGTTATAAGATTCCCCCCCCCATTTGTTGCTTCCCTTCTAATTTTGATTATATTAGTTTAATATTTTTTCACAATAATATAATCATTGGATAATTTGTTCTCTTTGTTTTCTCACTTCCCTCTGCAATTGTTCATAAACCTTTCCCCAGGTTTCTCTGAAATTGTGCATTTTTTTTGTCCCATCTTACTTTACTATGATATCCCATGACATTCCTATATCATGATTTATTCTTCCTCAAATGAAGGACAATCAAATCATTTCCACTTCTTTGCTACAACAAAAAGGGCCACTGTAAATGTTTTAGGGCATATGGATTCTTTCTCACTTTAGGTTATATGATCTATATAGTGGTATTATTGGGTCAAAGGGTATGCAGTTTAGTGACTTTTGTTTATGATACAAATTGCTTTGAGTAATGACTATATTCATTCATTGCTCTACCAGAAGTGTATTAGTTTGTGAATTTTTCCACACTTTTTCAAATAAATGTCTCTCCAATAAAAGTCCATTTCATTGAACAACTAAATTTGTAAAAAACCATTAAAGGTTGAGTTGGGTAGCTCAATGGAGTGAGAGTCAGGCCTAGAGACAGGAGGTCCTAGGTTCAAACCCGGCCTCAGCCACTTCCCAGCTGTGTGACCCTGGGCAAGTCACTTGACCTCCATTGCCCACCCTTACCACTCTTCCACCTATGAGACAATACACCAAAGTACAAGGGTTTAAAAAAAACACCATTAAACTCTATTCAACAGTATTACTACATTAAACATTTTTAATTCTTTGCCAATCTCACTGATCATAGTTAGTATTGAAAGAGATCTTAGAGACTGAGTACAATTCTTTCATTTCACAGATGAGGAAATGAAAATCCAGATAGGTTAAATAATTGCAATCCTCTGTATCCCAGGTTTGGTTAAGAACGCTTGTTTAATCTATGGTTTTGAAAGGTATCTCTTTCCCCTTTCTAAATTCTTTATTTGTTCTTCCTTTGTTGTAAATTCTCTCTCTCTCTCTCTCTCTCTCTCTCTCTCTCTCTCTCTCTTTCTCTTTTTAATATTGGACATTTGGTCTTCTCTTTCAAAAATCAGAATGGATAATACTTTATTTTATTATTATTTTTTAAAATCTAGTTTCATTAGTTCCATAGCAGTATTGCTCTAATTTCTTTAATATCTTTGATTTTCAGAATTTGTATTTTGCATTTTATTTTGATTTTTTATTTCTACTCTTTTTTATTACATTACGGTTCACTGGATTTGTTTTTTCTCACTTTTGTTGATAAAATTATTTAGTTATAAAGTTTTTTTCTGAAAATAGCTTTTGGATATATTCCAAACATTTTGATATGTTGACTCTTGTCATTTGCCATTTCATTTGATGAAATTATCCATTTATTTCTTTGACTTTTTTGTCCCATCAGTTCCTTAAGATTAAGACAAGTAAAGTTAAGGATTAAATTGTTTAGTTGCAAAGAATACTAAATATTGCCTCAATAGAGCTTCACAATTATCTTGAGAGGTTGTTACTATTATTATCCTCATTTTATACTTGGGGAAACTGAGGCAAATGGAACCTAAGTGACGTGCCCAAGGTCACATATTGACTAAGTATAGCAGGCTGGATTTGAACTTAGGACTTCCTGACTCCAGGCTCTCTGTCCACTGTATCGTCTAATTTTCTCTGGGTTGGACTAAATGGTTCCTAAAATCTCTTCCAGCTCTAGGTTTAAGATCCTAAGTTAGGAACATTTTTTTCAAAAGCTCTTACTACAGTTTTTCTTGAACTATGGTCTATTAAGGCTATATTTGATATTTGTTTACTTATTTTATGAGGTTTCTATGCTTTGGTACTTGGTTAATTTATATATATGTACATATACACGTATATGTACATATATGTTCTTTTCTATTCTATTCAATAATCATAGAAAACTTTCATATCTAACTTTTTAATGATTCTATTCAGATTCTCAACTTCTTTCTTGATTTTTTTTTGCTAGATTAGTGTAAGTTTGGAACGAGGCTAAGAAAGTCTTCAATAATTGTGATTGTACTATTTATCTCCCTCAATTATAATGTAAACTCCTTGAAAGTAGGGACTGTTGTATTCATGGCACTTTTATGGCCACTGCCTCCTATAGTACCTATTCACTAAGCACTTAGAGGGTGGTTAGTAAATATTTTTGATTAATTGATTCTCCTTATAATTTAATTCATTCTTCTTTTATGGATTTAGTTGCTATTCTGTTTAATGAATATATATTAAATATTGATATCATTTCATTGACTATAGTACTTTAAAAAACATAATGAAGATTTCTTGCATGTCTCTTTAAAATGTCAATTTTTTACCATTGTCTAGTGTCATGACTATTATCTGTACTTTTAGAGTTTGCCAGAAGCATAATAAATTCTGCTCCAGCCATGCATTTTAATTGTGTGAATCTTTGTTTCAAGTGTATTTCTTGTAAGTAACATATGGTTAGATACTACTTTGTAATGCATTCTGCTCTCCTCTTCTGCTTTATGGGAGAGTTCATCTAATCATATTCATGATTATGATTGTTAATTGTGGATTTCTCTCCATCATATCCTTTAAAATGTTTCCTTTATTGCTCCTACTGCTCTTTTTGCAAAGAAAAGAAAGCGATGGAAGAGAAGAATTATGAACAATAGTAATGATCTATAGTTGAAGGAATTAGCTTCCCCTAACCTATCCCTCCTCAGTTCTTAGAGCCCAAACCCCAGCCTTTCTTGTAATCACCTTTTTTGATGATCCATTCTCCAAAGTGTAAGTTTTCATTGCTTGTGACTATTCCTTTCTCAAATTTATCCTTCTATTCTTCTTCTTAACTACTTATTTCCCTTTCTCTATCTCTGGTAATTTCCTTCCTATATTTTTATCCCCAGCTCTCTCTCTCTCTCTCTCTCTCTCTCTCTCTCTCTCTCTCTCTCTC
>NW_025391876.1:0-6927 GCF_016433145.1 Gracilinanus agilis | reverse complement strand
TATATATATATATATATATATATATATATATATAACTTATTTAGTCATTTTCCAATTCCCCAGTGGGTTTCCCCTCACTTTCCAATTCTTTGCCCCCTTCCAAAAAGAGCTGCTTTAAATATTTTTGCACATATAGGCCCTTCCCCTTTTTGTTTTTTTTTTATCTCTTTGAGATACAAATCTAGTAACACTATTGCTGAGTCATAGTGTAGGTACTATGATAGCTCTTTTCCTTAATGAATTTATGTGCCTCTTTTTCCATAGGGCCAATTCTGTCTTTCAAGAAGTTCTCCTCTTTAGTATATTTTTGCATATCTTTTTCCATTTGGCCAATTCTGCTTTTTAAGGAGATTTTCTCTTCATTGGATTTTGTCCCTCTTTTACTAATAAAAGCATTAATTTCTTCAGTGTTTTTTGTGCCTCCTTTACCAAGCTATTGACTCTTTTTTCATGATTTTCCCTTCTCACTCTCATTTCTTTTCCCAATTTTTCTTCTACCTGTCTTATTTGATTTTAAAAATCCTTTTTGAGCTCCTCCATTTATATTTTTTGTGCTTGAAAACATTTTTCTTGGAGTCTTCGAATGAAACAGTATTGATTTTGTTGTCTTTTTCTGAGTTTGTGTTTTGGTCTCTCACCAAAATACTTTATTATGTTGATTTTTTTTGTTGTTTGTTCATTTTCCAGCCTTTTTATTTTCTTTTAACTTAAAAAAAACTGTTAAAGTTTGGCTCTGTACCTGTGGTGAAGGAAGCTTCAGGCTCTTTGTGCAGTTGCCTTCAGAACTAACTCTGGAGATCTATCTACTTCCAATTCTTTCAAGGTGGTACAATGTAAGAAGTGCGTTTGATACTTTCCTGGCCTGTGCTCTGATCTATAAGTAATACCAAGCATTCTTTTCACCCAGGGAAATGTGACCAGGATCCCCTGCTCTTCTGTGGCACCAAGTGCTGGTGTCTGTTAGTGCTCCTCCTCATCCTGAGATCACTCCCCAGATGATGACCTGGTTCTGTGTATGGGCAATGTGACAAGAGTCTTGTACTTAGAGCCTGCAAAGGGACCCCTGTAATCTCCATTTGAGCAATTGTCCAAACCCCCCTTATCTTTTGTGGCCAAGAGATCCAGAAGCCTTTGCTGCTGCTTTGGGTACACCTCAGGCCTATTGCTATTGTAGGGCCTGCCCAGGTGCTATGCCTTCCATCTCCATCCTAGTGCACTAGATCCCTTGTACCAGCCTTCTGAGTTTTTTGTGCTGGAAAATTACTTTACCTTGCCTTTTTGTGGGTTGTGTTTACAGAATTTGCTCTAAGTTATTATACTGTAGTTTTTTGGAGGGTAATTTGGTAGAGATCAGACAAGGATCTGGACCTTCTCCCCATCTTGGCTCTGTGCTGCCTCTTTTTTTGATGAGTACTGTGCCTAGTTCATAATATTGTTCTCCACTCAAACTCCTCAGATATAAATGTTGATTTCTTAACCATTCATGTCTTTAATCTACTCAATTCTCATAACCTATTCCTCTTCCTTAGTTGTACTCAAAGATATCCACACCATTGATTTCCCTCTTACATGTAAATACTTCCAAAATTAATAACTCAAAGAGGTGTTTTTTTTAATCTGATCACACCATCCTATCATTCTGTTCCTCCTTATGCTTATGTGAATCTTCATCTTCTTTAATATCATGATTTTTTCAGGCTATCATTCCTTCTCTGACTACATTCTTTTTTGTTTTGGATTTCAATACTTTAATGAACCAGTTCAACTCCATACAAAACTCTACATTTGATCCCCTTGCTCCTGTGAGATGCTCATGCTTATGTCTTGCCAAACATTAAGTCATTAGTCCCATCATATGCCTTTTTCACTCCTACTCATGTTATTGAATGGAGCTGAATAAAGGGAGTCTCAAAACTGTGTTGTCTAAATCAAAGATGAACTAATATTACCTAAATATCAACTGGGCTCTCATTACAAGACAAAACTTTATTCTTCCCTAATTGATTCCTTATCCCACTTTACAAAGTATCTGTTCCAAATTTGCTCTTTTCTCCTCAAGCCTCCAATATCACATGCTTCTCCCAAGTGATCAACTATGGTCCTGGCTTTCTATTTTAAGGGAAAAAATTGAACTTATTAATGAACAATTTGTTCTTCCTTCATCATCTGATATCTCACAATCTCTTACCTTCGTCCTCTACCATTTTCTCTTTTGCTTCAAACTCTGATGTAGACTCTTTCCTTACCAAGTCTCATACTTCTTCTACATCTGCCTTCAAACTTCCCGCCTTCTCCAATAAATCACCCCCACTATCATCTCCATTTTTTCTCTAATTTTCAATCTTTTCTAATCTAATCCAAACTAATCTAATGGGCTCATTCCCCATTATCTAAGACTTAGCAGTCTCCACTGCCCTTAAAGAAATCTTTACTAAATCAGAACATTCCTACTAACCATTATCAATGTGGAATCTAGAAGGCCCCAAACTTGTAGGCTAGAAAGATTTAATGACCCCCAGTTTACTTATCTTAAAGGTGAAAGCCCCAGGTTTGACCTTGTCACATGAGAGTTTATCCCTGAGAGTAAGTCCAACTTCACACCATCCATCTTCTCTATTTCTTAGCCAAACTCTTTGGAAAATCAGTCAAAACTCAGTTCCTCTACTTTCTCTCCTCTTACTATTTTCTTAAGAAATCTAGTTTCTGACCTTACCATTCAATTGAAACTACTCTCTCCAATATTTCCAGCAATCACTTAATTACCAAATTTATTGACCTGCTCTCAATCTTCATCCTTCTTGATCTCTGAAATATTGATATCCCTCTTGGATACTTTCTTCTTTTGGGGCTTTCAGGGCATTGTTCTCTATGGTTTCTCAGCCAAACTCCCCGTCTGCTCTATCTCCTCTGTTATTCATCACTAATCATGTCATGTCCCCTAACTATGGGTATACCTCAAAGTTCTATAGTAAGACCTCTTTCCTTTCTCCTAATCCTTTACTGATGAGATGGCTTAGTGATCTCCTCAGTTTCCATAAGCTCAATTACCATCTCTATACTGATGTCTCCTAGATCTATATTTCCAGTGCTAGCCTCACTCCTGAACTCTAGACTTACATCACAGACTATTAGATATTTTCAACTGGATATTCAGTAAATACCTCAAAAGCAGATCTTATTATCTTTTCCCCACTTCCTTTCAATTTCTTTATTACAGTTGAGGGTACCACCATTCTTCTAGTCCAGGGGTCGGCAACCTTTTTGGCCGTGAGAGCCATAAATGCCACATTTTTTAAAATGTAACTTCGTGAGAGCCGTACAGTGCTCACAGTGTGCGCTCCTGTAACAGTGCCTGAAAAAAAAATTGACTTTATGGCTCCTGCAGAAAGAGCCATATCTGGCCCTCAAAAGAGCCAGATATGGCTCGAGAGCCATACGTTGCCGACCCCTGTTCTAATCACTCAAATTTGCAACTTCAGTGTCATCTTTGACTCTTGCCTCTCAGAAAAAAGTCACTATTTAAAAATAGCTTTGTGCTATGATATTCAATAACTTGAACATCAATTTAAAATTTTTTCAAGCAAAGATGTGTGTTAAAAATTGAATTTTGTTTAACCTTGAGTGTAAACAAAATGTCCAATCATCAACTCATTAACTGAAAACTCAGAAGGGGCAACATTGATGAAGGGGAGGGTGCATTTAGCTTTTTGGATGTGAGTGTTAGACCACATGGAAAAGCAGCCATATTAATACACGTGGTCAGATGTAGACTACTCTTTATATCTAGGAAAAGTCCAGTGAATGCTCTATTGGAGAAGAACCTTTAAAGACCAATAGTGCAAATTCAAGAGCCAAATTAGATGGAGGGGAGTGTAATTAGGTGACTGATTCCTCAGAGCCTGTAAAAAGTCTATTGGCTTCCCTATAAATGAACTTGTCCTCACCTGCCTGATTTTTGTTCTTGTTGTCTTATTGTCCTGAATACACACCCTCTTTGGCTTTGTGCTGGTAAAGAGGATCCTATCTCATTGAGGATCTTTCTGGGAGATATCTCATTGTACCTATGAGAGGCAGAAAGTTCATCTATTGTGGAACAGATAAAGAGAATGGAGCAGCCCAGGGGAACATCATTGAGGGTATTGAGTCAACTTCTCTTGGCTCATTAGAAAGGGCTGGGATTAACATCCTCATTGCTTCAGAACAAGAGACAGGCCTCCGTGAGACATCAGGCTAAGTTATCTCTAGCCCAGAATCTGCCTTTCCCAAATGGGCTGGGCTTCCCTTTGTGTGATACTCTGCCACAACAATGCTGGGAATAATCCTCAGAAAAATACCTGCCCAGGATCTATAGCAAAAGGAGCACTTTACTTCCCATCCCTTATGAATGGCCTGAATGGGTTTGGGGCCTTTTCTTAATCCTCCAGATACCAGGCTCCTACCTTCACAAGACAAGAAGGTGAAGCTGGAGAGAAGAGGGAGGGACTGTGAGAAAGGAGGAGGGGAAAAAAGGCTAGGAGAGTATGATGGCAGCAGGTGGGGCCCTGCCAGCCAGGCAAGGTTCTGCTAGCCCAACCCTCAATTCTCTTTTCAGGGGCAAGACGCTGTGACCAGTAACAGGGACAGCCTTAGGGCTCAAAACATGTCCTCTCTTGGAACATTCCATCTTTCTCTCAGGTTGTCACAAATTTGTCTGGCAAGAGATCTGAGTATCTGGAGCAGCTAGATGGCTCAGTGGATAGAGCACTGGGCCTTGGGTCAGGAAGACCTGAGTCCTGATCTGGCCTCAAATATTTCTAAGCTGTGTAACTCTGGGCAAGTCACTTTCCCTCTTTTATGCCTCAGTTTCCACAACTGTTAAAGGGAGATTATAATAGTAGCTTTTTCTTGGGATTGTTGGGAGTTCTCTGTCCTTCGAACAGATATAATACCCCTACATGGTTTATTTCCTTATAATCTTAACGTAACATACTTTTGCAAAAAAAGGCATTTTACTTTTATTTTCTATTGACTAGGTCATTCAGTGTATAGATTTAAAAGATGTTCTCACCCTTTAATAAGATAAGTTAAATCACCTCTTCAATTTTCCCATATAATATGGTGGGATGACCACTTGAATTTGAAGTCAAAGAACCTGACATTTACTAGCTCTACGACCTTGGAAAGATAATTTTATTTCCTTAGACTTCCATTTCTATAAAATGGGAAGGATGATATTTGTTCTACACAGAGATGGTGTTGGAAAACCTTAATGTACTAAATAAATATTAGTAGTCGGTATGGCTCAGTGAATAGGGAGCTGGCCTAGAATCCAGGTCACCTGGGAATAAGTCCAACCTCCTGACACATACTAGCTGTGGGGACCAGCACCAGTGTCTTAAAGATTAAGCACACCCAGGTAACTATTTAAGAAGACTAAGATGTAGCATAGTTGCTCATCAGAATTGTCATAAGGAGTTTCTTTCCCCTAGAGTTCCCACACGAACAAAATCAAAGCTATAGACCCTCTCTCTGCAAAAGACAAGTTACTCTGATTTCATTTGTTTGTTGTTGTTTGCTCAGTCATTTCAGTTATGTCCAACTCTTTGTGACCCCATTTGGGGTCTTCTTGGCAAAGAGACTGGAGTAGTTTGCCATTTCTTTCTCTAGCTCATTTTCCGGCTGGGGAAAGTGAGGCAAACAGGGTTAAATGACTTGCCTAGGGTCACACAGCTATTAAATGTCTGAAACCAGATTTAAACTAGGAAAGATGAATCTTTCAGTGCTCTATCCATTGTGCCACCTAGCTGCCCTGGTTTCATTTGTACAAGCCCCATATAAAGTTCTGGTGTCTGGCTCAAAATCCCCACCTGTACAAGTGACCCTAAGAAAGCATTCCAAAGAAGAGAAGGGCCCATTTCAAAATGTCCCAATATAGACACGATCACAAAGAACCAACAGATTTCCCACTTATTTTATTTTTTATGGAATGAGACTGAATATAGTAGTGGGTAGAAGGTTGGACCTGTGGTCAGGTTACTTAAATTCCAATTCTGACTTTGATACTATCTAGCTGTGTAATATTGGGCAAGTCATTTAATTTCACTCAGCCTTGGTTTGTTCATATAGAAAATGGGGGTGAACAGGCAAGGCTGTATAACATGATGATCTCTAACTAACCTTCTCTTCTTTAAGCCCTTCTGGCCTCTACAACCCATTTAAGCTGCCTGACTACTCCCATGGCTTGAATGAGATGAAAGTCACCAACTTCATGGCTTCTAATGAGATGGAAAATCATGGGCAATACCATCTGACCTGCCATTTCCTTCTCAATTCAGCCAACCAGGCAAGCACTCAATAAGTATTTTTTTAGGCTTTATAGGAGGAGCTCAGGACAGATCAAGCCCACTGAGGAAAGCTGCCATGTTTGCCTGAGATTGCTGGCAAGATCCCAGTCTTTCACACAAAGACACCACTGTTCTCAGCCAAAGGTCATCATTAAACCCCGAGTCCCCCCTCACTCTGAAGAGCAAAGAAGTCCTTGTAACACCATGACTGAAAATACCAAACTTGCCTTTCCTCAAGAACAGATTATCACTCTTTCTCAACTTGCATCTATAATAGCAAATTCTGTCTGTAATAGCAACCCTGGTAACGTTCATGAGTGAAGTAATTTTCATAAACATTTTCCTATGAGAAAGTAGCATTTCCCCTAAGAATGTTGTAACGCTTGATATTTTACTCTCTATAAAAGTCTTTCTCTGTCATAATAAACGAAGATCATAGCCCCCATCATGGTGCCATGATTGTTCTGCTTGGTCCTTCTCAGGCATGCTGGCCCCAACCTTTCCTGTCCTCCTCCTTATCTCACTCTTTCTCTCTAACCATTAGTTTCCCTAGCAGACTAACTCTCTCTCTCTCTCTCTCTCTCTCTCTCTCTCTCTCTCTCTC
>NW_025391875.1:0-6746 GCF_016433145.1 Gracilinanus agilis | reverse complement strand
TTCCTTCCTTCCTTCCTTCCTTCCTTCCTTCCTTCCTTCCTTCCTTCTTTCCTTCTTCCCTCCCTCTTTCCCTCCCTCCCTTCCTTCCTTTCTGTCTTCTATATTTATTAAGTGCTTAATAGATGCAAAGCACTACACAGAAAAAATAATAACACAGTTCATTATATTTTATTAGAGGAAGAGAAAGTAAATTTCTTTTATAAATCAGTAAGTTTTAAAAATCTTTTCTTAGAAATGATCTGTTTTCCCAAGAAAAACTATAAATGACACTTTCTGTACTCAGTTTTTCAAGTATACAATTTTCTTTATGACTTTGACATGCTACCATTTTTCTTTTGTATCCTTGAAAAGGCTTTCAAACACTTTACTAAATGCTTGCCTCATTTTAAGCTTTTAAATGCTTGTTTACTTGACTTTTTCCCCTAAAAAATGGTCATCTTACCTCTTTTGCAGGATATTTAGACTTCCCAATCTTTCTTATGTTAAATTGCTATATTTATATAAATCAGAATTATACATGAGTAATATTATGCTATCTGATAGTTAATTTAGCTAAATTTAATAAATATTTATTAAGCTCCTACTAGGTATAGGGCATCTGCTGTGCTTGGCACTGGAGACACAAGAGAAGAATCTAGACCAGTCCCTGTCCTGAAGCAGCTTATATTTTGCATCATATATACAGATAATTAAAGACAAGATACCTTGAGGAATAGGAGAGCACTAATGAGCAGAACAATTCGGGGAGGCTTTCTGTAAGAGGTGGAACCTGAGGGTGGGAGATACTTAAAGGAAAATCAAGATTTTAAGAAATAAAAGTGAGGAGGGATGTCTAGGCCAAGGAATGGAGATCTTGAGTTCAGGAAATAGTAGATCAGTTTGATAGGAATCAAACTGGGAAAGTAACTGTAAAAAAGTTTATTCACATTCAACTCTTAACATTTGGGGGTTTTCTAGGCAGAGATTCTGGATTGCCATTTCCTTTTCTAATTCATTTTATAGATAAAGAAACTGAGGCAAACAGGATTATGCAATTCCTCTGGGTCATACAGTTTATAAGTATCTGAGGGCAGTTTTGAATTTAGGAAGATGAGTCTCTTTTGACCCCAGGACATTGCACCACCTACTTGCCCTAAGAGTAAGAGCTAGATTATTTAGGGCTTTATTCTTCAGAAAAGAGCCACAGGGAACTACTGAGGATTAAAAAAAGAAAAGAAAAGAAAACAAAAACCCTTACATTCTGTCCTGGAATCAATACTTTGTATTGGGTCCAAGGCAGAAGAATGGCAAGGGCTAGGGAATTGGGGTTAAATGATTTGCCCAGGGTCACACAGCTAGGAAATATCTACGACCATTGATGATTTTTGAATAAAAGAATATCGAGGTAAAAACTATGCCTTCAGAAGATTATTTTAAAACCATGTGTGTGGAAAGGGGAAGGGCAGCAAGGTGGCTCAGTGGATAGAGAGCCAAATCTGGAGATGGGAGGTCCTGGATTCAAATATGAACTCGGACACTTTTTGGCTGTGTGACCCTGGGCAAGTCACTTAACTCCCATTGCTTCGCCTTTACCCCACTTCTTCCTTGGAACCAATACCCAGTATTGATTCCAAGATGGAAGGTAAGAGTTTAAAAACAAACGAACAAACTGTGTGGAAGATAGACTAGTTAGGGGGAGAGAATGGAAACAGCAGAGAGATCAATTAGGAGTCTTTTGGAATAGTCCAGGGTCAAGGTGACAAAGGCGTGAGACAGAAATGAGATATAAGATTCAGATACCCAGACTTAAGAGTTTCAAGGCAAGGGATCAGCTTTACAATTATGTGGCTCTGTGAGAGAATTTATGTAGGACTATATAGAATATGAAATCTGAATCCCAAATATTTATTGAAACAATTATCTGGAATGACTTAGAAAAGAAATACAGGCGAACTAAGTTTATGGTTTATAGTTATCTCTGTGGTGGAAAACAAATTGGCCCTAATATTTGTTTATACGTCTTTGTAATCTGCAAACACTTATGTCTCTGTTCTAACCTCTTGCACATATACAGCAATCACACGAACAAATGAATGATTGAATGTTCTCATTCCACTTTGCTCTGGGCTTTGTCTGTTCGTTTTTTGTATTCAGGAAATGAATGAAGTTTTCAGGAAACTCAGGAAGGAAAACCCAGCGTCTGGGATCTCCTTGGTTGGTTGGCGGCTGCCCTTTATATTGAAGAGGACCCAAATGACATCACTCTGTTGGGTCAGTGTACAGTGTCTGACCATGACTGATCAGGCGGATATAAGCTCTGAAGGCTCTGCCACAGGTCCGGCACAGATAGCCCCTGGGGACACGTGGGACAGACGGGTCACTAAGTTTGTGTATTGCGCTTTTTTTTTTTTTTTGACCTACTGAAATTCTGCTTTGGCCAAAGTGCCTTCTTTGATTTGGGTACTCCATGCTGGATGGTCCTGTGTCTGCATCTCCCGTGTCTCCCAATTGGTACCAAAGTTCTTCAGAGAAACCTTGACGGTGTCTTTGTACCTTGTGTATGCTACAGCTTCTTGGAGCCGCAGGTAGGAGCTAGGTGGCAGGTGGATACCAAAGAATGAAAAAAAAAAGGTTCTGAAAGCCCTCATCTGGAGGTGCTAGTCTTCCCTGAATACCCCGTGTGGCCCTTGGGACATACTAAATCCTCACTGAATTGAATTTAAGTAGGGTGTCCCAAATGTCTTGGTAAGCTGCACGAAGATATTTGGGACACCCTCCACATACACACCATATATGTTTAATATATAGTAAAGCCTTGAAAGGGCTTTTATATCTTTTTAAATATTATTTCATAGACATTATGAAGATTTAGATGGAAGTGTCTAGAAATGCTTTGTGTTCCTGGAATAATATCAACCTCTTAAACTCAAAGTATGGCAGAAATTCCTATTTTCAGTTCAATTTATTTCCACAAGAATTTAACTCTGTGCCAGCTGGTATGGTTTTAAAAAAAGAAAGCCATCCTACCCTTAAGGAGCTAGCATTCCTCTAGGGGTGGGTATACACAGATAAATAAATAAATAGAAAATGTTTTTTTTTTGTGGGGAGAGAGGGTTTTTTTTGGCCTGAGAAAAATTAATATTGTATTGTAATATTCATTTATTACTTAAAACCCTTCCATCTTAGAATCCATACTGTGTATTGGCTCCAAGGCAGAAGAACAGTAAGGACTAAGCAATGGGGGTTAAGTGACTTGCCCAAGTTCACACAGCTAGGATGTGTCTGAAGTCAGCTTTGAACCTAAGACCTCCCGTCTCTAGATCTGGCTTCCAATCCAATAAGTCACCTAGTTGTCCCTGTTTGTATTATTTATTATCAATATTCCTCAGATTCCAACCTCTGAAGGTCCAGCAAGTTCCTCAAGGGTAGAGCTGAGTGAGATCATTACTCCCAAGGCTTTTACCTGGGCCAAAAGGCCAGGCAGGGACCCCTCCTCTTTGTTTATCCTGTAAACAAAGGCGCCATTTCCTAAGGGCCAGAGAGGGTCAGCCACATTTGCCTAGCTAGGATGAAGTTGTAGGTGAAGTCATGGGAGATAAATGGAACTCTCTAAGCCCATTGCCTCCTTAAAATATCCATCAATCAGGACTGCCAGACCAATCAGAAAGAAGATCCGTCTCCATAGAAAAGATTGTCAGCTTCTTGCTTGAGCTCTTTGGTACAAATGGAAACACTCATTCTCCTATTATTAAAAAACAAGATTCTACTCAGAAAAAAATGGCCTCATTTTATTTACTGGTTAAAATTCTGGGTGCTGGAGGCCAGATCTGTGACTTTATTGGTAAGGAGAACTCCCAGTGAGGAAATTCCGTCTGCCAATATAATCTGACATCTGCTGTGTAATTTACAGCCTTAAGGAGTTGCCTGGGCTGCTGGGAGGTTGTTACTGGACCCGGGTCCCAGGGTCAGCTTGTGTTAGCTGTAGGATTTGAACACAGCCTGGCTTTTTTGCTTCTGAGCTTTACTTTCTATTCACTACAACAGGTAGCCTTACAATGATAAAATACATGCAAGGGAAATGGAAAGTGATTTATTTGGGGATAGGTAGGTGCTAGCGATTTGGTGGAGGGGAGGATGAGGAAAACCTTTGCATAGCAAGTTGAGGTATGCCTTGAATGAAACAAGGCATTTCAAGAGGTAGAGTGGAGGAGGGAGAATATTCCAAGAGTGGGGTCACAGCCTGTGCAAGAGTGCAGGAATGGGAAATGGGATGTCATGGACAGAGAACATGGCTTCAACATGTAGTCTAGGAGGAGGATAATAAAGTGGAAATAAAGTGGAAAGGTTGTTTGGAGCCAGCTTAGGAAGGGCTTCCAATGCCCTGGAGAGGAACCTGGATTTTGTCATAGAAGCGACAGGGAACCATTGAAGATTTTTGAGCAGGTGAGTGACATGATCAGATTTGTGCCTTAGGAATGTCACTTTGACCACTGTGTTGGGAAATGGATGAATCACAGAGGTGGAGGGGACAAAGGTAGAGAGATAAGCATGGAAGGAATCTGGACCAGAGGTAATGAGAGCTAAGGTTGGAAGAATGGTTGGATGATGGGGGATAGGAGAGAAAGAAGAGTTGAGGATAACTCCAAGTTTACAAACTTGGGTCCCTGGAAGGATGTTCAAGACCTTTATAGACCCAGGGAAATTAAGAAGAGGAGTATTCTGTAAGGGAAAGATGAGTTTTGTTTTGGATTGTTTGAATTTGAAATCTCCATGGAACATCAGCTAGGTGGCCCAGTGGATAGAGTACCAGGTCTGGAATGAGGAAGACTCATCTTCCTGAGTTTGAATCTAGCCTCTGACACTAGCTGGGTGATCCTGGGCATGTCACTTAACCCTGCTTGCCTCAGTTTTCTCATTTGTAAATTGATCTAGAGAAGGAAATGGCAAACTATCTGTGTGACCTTGAGCAAATCACTTAACTCTGTTTGCCTCAGTTTCCTCATCTGTCAAATAAGCTGAAGAAGGAAATGGCAAACTACTCCAGCATTTCTGCCAAGAAAATCCCAAATGGAGCTTGAGTGACAACACGGAACATCCAAGTAGAAATGTCCAACAAGTGATGATGTAGTAGTAGAGCTTCAGAGAGAGATTTCTATTTGAGTATCATCTGAGAGACAGCTAGGAAATCTAGTGGACAGAGTGCTGGGCCTGGAGTCAGGAATAACTGAGTTCAAATCAAGCCTCAAATATTCCTATCTGTGTAACCCTGAGCAAGTCACTTAACATCTGATTGCCAGACAAAAGGAGCCACTGGAGAAGGAAATAACAAAACACTTTAATACCCTTGTCAAGAAAACTCCATAGATAACTATGATCTATGGAGTCACAAAGAGTCAGATATCATTGAATAACTGAACGACAAGTCATCTGTAAATTGGGGAGAGATATACCCCAAAGAATTCAACAAGAGGAACAAGGAGAGGGTCCAAGACAGATCCCTTGGATACACCCACACTTAGGGGGCTGGAAGTAGATGATAATTTGACAAGATGCATTCAGAGAAGAAGGAAGACAACCAGGATAGAGCAATGGCATGAAACAAAGAGTTAGAAAGCAAAGAGTAAGAGTAAGAGTCTGGAAATAAATTGACTGAAACAGTTCAGAGAACAAGAGCCTCAAAGAGCAATGAATAGATTATAGGGTGGGGAGTGTGGGTAGAGTTAGGATGGGACCAAAAAGTAACTTCCTGCCTGCTCTGATGCTCATCTCAAGCCCTTCCTTCTCCACATGCTTTTTATGAGCAGATCTCCTCCAGCCCTCTGCCATCTCCCTTTGCTTTGAATTTTCCCAAATTTTATATTGTCAAGAGATGCCAATTCAGCATTACTAATCATTAATTATTTTCTGTCATTTCAGCCCAATGTTACCTCTTCTGTAGTACTTTCTCTTATTCCCTGATCAGTATCAAGACACACTTTGGACTTTTAATAGACAAAGCCATCAATCAGGTTCTTCATGATAGTCCTATAAGGTGAAAAGTGTATGTATTACTAGTCCCATTTTACAGATAAGAAAATGAGGCTTGTCTGAATTTACACAGCTGGGAGGTTTCTACCCACTCCTAGTGGGAGAAAGATCTCTGAAGTATTTACCATGTGATGTTGGGGAGTGGGAGTATAGTTATATGATCATAACTACCACACTCTGAAGCCCATGGAGGCAGGAACTGTGGCTTATCTAAATCTACTATCTCGGCTAGGCTCTAGCACAGAGCTCTGAACACAGTTGGTGCTTACTAAATGTTTATTGAAGGAATGAATGTTAGCATTATCTTCCAATGAGGCTGTAAATTCCATATGAGCAGGAACCTTTATCTTGTTTCTTTTGAATTCCCCCATAATGACTTGCACATAATCGATGCTCAACCAACACTTGCTGATGAATTGATTTAAGGCTTCTTGGCATAGCCATTGGGCCATGTATTATGGTGGTCCAGGTGCTTTCTTTACCAAAGAAGGAATTCTGATACTTGCCATCCTTGGGGTCATTTTTGCTTTCTTCTTTGTCTTTTTTTCAGATTGGAAATTTCTTAGCATTTCTTTAAGTCCTTGGGGATAGGGGTGGGGATATTTTACTGATTGGAAACATGGCTGTTCCATCGCCTGTGGCTTATGATGGCATTTGTTTCAGTTCTGCACCTGCAGGGACAAAAAGGCCGGTGGTGGCAGAGAGAGAGAGAGAGAGAGAGAGAGAGAGAGAGAGAGAGA
>NW_025391874.1:0-6457 GCF_016433145.1 Gracilinanus agilis | reverse complement strand
CTCTCTCTCTCTCTCTCTCTCTCTCTCTCTCTCTCTCTCTCTCACACACACACACACACACCATTTCCCCTAAAGACCAAAAAACAACCCCATCCAAGGCACCAGAGCAACAAACATTTATTAAGCACTTACTACATGTGCTTGCATCCAAGGGAATGAATTATAACTTCAGGGTAATTTTGAATCCCTCAAATTCTAAGTTCTAGTAGAACCCTCAGGTTCAAAAATCACAAGTTATAGAGACCTTGGACATTTTTCAGCTCCCAAACTTACCCATGCCTTAGGTCCAAGGAATGCCAAGAAGGAGGGACAAGCTGTAAGGGTGTGAAATATTTCAGTTATCATAACTGAGGGTAGTTTTCACAATTCACCAGAGTTCCTAGTTCTAACCCAGGGACATATATTTCCAGAATGCCAGAGATAGAATATATCTTAGGGATATTCTTGTCCAATTACCTACCACTTTATAGATGAAGAAACTGAGACCCAGGAATTGTGCATCTAAGGCCATATTAATGAATCAATGATCTTGGAATTTCCAGAGCTCTTAGTTCCATCTGGGAGGTGTATAGATTTGTGGAAGTCAGAGCTGAGATAATCTAGTCCAACTACCTACCATTTTGCATATGAAGAAACTGAGACCCAGAAATCCTCTGCTGCCTAAGACTATACAATGAAATCAGTTACAAAACTGGGACTTGGACCCAGATTTCCTAAATCCAGAGTTTCTACCACCTCTAGCATGTTCTTACTCTAGTTCAGTTCCTTACTTTTTGGCTTGTTGGGTGAATTGTTTCCTCACTCCTTGACATCTGTTTCCCCACTAATAAAATGGAGCCATAATGTTTCCCTTCCTCCTAGAGGTGTCAAGGTAACAAATAGTGATGATTGTACAATACTTGAGCAATATACTCTGCTATATAATTGCCATATGGACATGAGATATAAGGAGTTCTTGCCTCAATATCTCCCCCCACTTTTTTGAAAGAGGGCTTTGATGAGATCAGGCTGAAGGCATGCATTTTTGGGGGACAGTTTAGGAGAGAAACATGGATTCCATGGGCAGGAATCTCATTGTGTCATGATGCCAAAGGAGAAGTAATCGATGATATTTTGACTGATGGTTGACTCAGGGGACAGTCCCTAAGTCCCTCCTCTACTGATTCCTATACCATGCAACAGTGAAAGGAACTGGGTACTTGAAGTGAGAGAATCTGGGTTGATAACTAGCATCCATAGAACACTTTAAGGTTTGCAAAGTGATATATAAATGTATGTAAATGTCATATACGTACATATAGTCTCATTGATTTCCCACAATGACCCTGGGAGGTAGATAATTATCCACATTTTACAGTTGAGTTTATGGGACCTACCCAGGATCCTACATCTAGGAAGCATTTGGGGCACAATTCACTCAGACCTTCCTGAATCTAAGTCCAGCACCCTCTCTCAGCTACCTAATTCAAATCCCATTTCTACCTCTTGCTACCTTTATGTGACCTTGGACAAGTTATTTAACCCCTCTAGGCATCATTCTCTTTATCTGTAAAATTGGACTAGGGGAGATAACCACCAAAATCCTATAGTCTTATTAGAGGCCGATAGTGTTTAATGATTCTAGTCCTAAATTCTCACTCTGTTTCTGTCATTCACTAGGTGGGCGACCTCAGATACAGATTTAGGCAGTGATGGTATGTAAAAGTTTAACAGCTGGTTCTTCTCTCAAAAAAGTACAACACTCTTTTTACGCTTAATCTACATTATTAACATTTTCTCTATCACTTTCCTGTCTAGGCAATCAGCAAAACAATAAATCAAGCTCTGATTTGTAGCATTCACTGTTTTCCATGGTACAAATTCTCATGTTGAAAATGTAATCATCCTCTTTGAGCTGGCTCCAGCACATTGCCTGCTCCAGGGCTCAGTATCCTCTTTCTATCAAACATTGGATGATAAGAATCCCTTCTTTCCCAGAGCTATTGTGATGATCAAATGAGATAATGAATAGAGAAGTACTTTGTAGACAATAGCACTCTGTTTACATGTGAGAATGTAATGATCATATTATCTTCTCTGGGCATTTCAATCAGCATCTCCAACCAGACCAGACAACTCATCAGAGAACGATTCATACAATGCAAGGGGATTTGAGTCACCTGTCAGTTCTGTTGGAAATTGGAGGATTCTTTGCTTTGCAGTACAGTGAGGTACTAGGTCTGGAGTCAGGAAGACTCATTTTCCTGAGTTCAAATGCCACCTGAGATATTTACTAGCTTTGTAATCCTGGGCAAGTCACTTAACCCAATTTGTTTCAGTTTCCTCATCTGTAAAATGAAATAGAGAAGGAAATGGAAAACTATTCCAGTATCTTTGCCAAGAAAACCCCAAATAAAATCATGAAGAGGTCAACACAACTAATACAACTGCTTTAAAAGTCAGAAAATGGTTGGTCCTTCCTCTTGTTCTTCAGGGAAGTGAAAGATTGGGCCCCGAATTAGAAATGAGTGCCAATGGACTGGGTTAAACATATGAATCATGTGAACAAGAGAAGAGTTTCAAAGACTTGGACTACTAGTCTTCCTTGTCAACTCTAAATGAGGTTTTCAATTTAATTCAATACCTATTAAATATCTGTGATTTGTTAACAGAAAAGGTGTGTGGTGACTGAAAGGATTTGGTTTGAATTCCAAAGGGAACATGGATAACAAAAATGAGAGCTATGATTGAAAGAATTTTGAAGAGATTAAGGAATGAAAGGGACCAAACATTTATCAACTACTGAGAAGGCTAATATTATTGAAAGCATTATGAATACTTTCAAGAAGAATCATAAGATGCTGCAAATGAAAGCATAGAAAAACATCAATAGCAAGAGAAAAAGCAAGAAATGTATACTTCCTAAGAATCCAAAAGACAAGAATATATTAGTTGCTGTTGTAATCATGTCTCTCTGGGCTGCATAGGGCAAAGGCTGATGGAAACACCAAACGAAGAAAGAGGAAAGAAGAAAAGGCTTTGTGTACAATCATGGCAACTCCAGCCTGAACTATTTAAATGAGCTGCTAATTCTAGCAAATGGGAAAAGAATAAAAGTGAAGACATTGACTCTGATTATGGCCATTTCCTAGATGAATTTAATCAATGAAAAATGATAACCACAACTGGAAGTCTGAAACTGCATTAGTGAGTTAATTTTTTTTATCTCCCTACTAAATGGAGAGATAAGACAGCCAAAAACAACATTAGTTTAACACATAGGCTTGTAGGAAATACTCTCCCACCCACCCACCCACATTCAGAGAAAGATGCCTTCAAGGAAAGCAACAAAAACTAATTGAGAAGAAAAGGAGTTGGAAAAAAGTTTGACATGAAATCCATGTTAGTTAGACCATCCCAAGAGTATTGGTTGATGAAAGCAGAAGGAGGACAATGAGCAGACATGAAATTGAGCAGAGCTACAATGTTTTTACAGTGATTTGTACTCATTGGCAATGCTAATGGAACTACCATGGTTGGACTTTCCCACTAGTAAGTAGGGAATCAATGGCAAAGAAGGTCAGGAATTAACTAAACACACAAGAAGTCTGTGTTGGAAACAATACAATATTAGAGATATTCAGGAAGTATTTTTGAGATGTTTCAAGGAGAGACTAGTCCAAAAGAATGGAAAAGATCATAAACAATGCTATGATTAGGGGGAAAAGTGATTTAGAAAATATCAATAATCAAGGAACCATATGTTTGTTTTCTATAATCTATGACATCTAAGGGGGGGGGAAGCCTTTGGGTATATTGGAGATATACTTGTTGAAAATATGAAAAAAAGAAATTGGCTTCATTAGAAAAACTTCTCCTGAAGTTATGTGCTCTTTATGGAGAATATTAGGTCCCCTTGTATTTATGCTTTATTGATTTTAAGACAATGTTTGACTCAATAAAACAAAATGAAGCTTCAAAGAATCTTCTCAGATAGCATCTCATATGCATATGTTTAAATTAAACAAAATCCCATAAATAAATATGTCATGAATTACTCAAAATAATTTCAGTTGTGTTCCTAGTCCACAAGTCCTATGTCACTATTATCTGTCTTAAGCCATAAGTTAGGGTTACTTTTATATATATAACTTTTATAGAGAGCCTTCTCTCTTGGTATCTCTCAGCACTATGGAGTAATGGACAGATCCATAGACCAGGAATCAGGAGATCAGGGTCCTTATCTTAACACTAATACCAACTCAGTATTTGACTGGAGGGATTATGTGACCCAGTTTGTCCAATAGGAATAATGACTCCACCTCTGAACTCCTTCTATGCTTCCCTCCTATGGCTATTGAAAGGATCAAGTGAGGTCATTTGTGTGAAAGTAGTTTTAATAAGCTAAAAGTGATCTGTCAATTTTAGTTTCCTTCTACACTTTGCTGCCCCAAGATGATACTTGTGTTGTTCTATCCTAGTTACAGCTTTGGTTATAAGTTTTTTTTAATAGTAGTTAAGACAGTCTAAATAGTAGTATCTTGCCCAGACACACACACACATACACACACACACACACACACACACACACACACACACACACACACATATATATATATAAAGGTATTTTGGTATCTCATTGGGCTTGTGAATTCATAGATGTTGAATTTATGTATATATACACACACATATAAACACATAGGCTTCAGTTTCCCTTTCTGAAAAGTGAAAGGGTTACATCAGTTGTCTTCTACGTTCTTTTCCAACTTAAATAATTTAATTCTACAGTAATTCCTCCTCACCTGGGGATGGAAGAAACTTGGCTACCACGACTATTGATGCCAACTCTGTTCTTGGCACAGAATGTCCCACCTTGTGGTTATACCCTCAATCCCAGAAATGACCAGCTACAGGGGACTAGGTACAGTCCTATACAGAGAACGAATGCAGAAAAAACCAGCAACTGAATCAGCATCATAGAAAAAGAACCTGAAAGCTGGATATATTCAATCAACAAGCATTTATTTAAAATACCTACTATGTGCCAGGTACTGTGCTGGGTATTGGAGATGCAAATTCAAAAATGGGAACAGTCCATATTCTCAAAGAATTTATATTTTTAATACATATATATATATGCACATATATGTAGTAACAAAATTAATACAACGTATTTCAATTCAAAATTATTGGGGAATAAGAACACCATCAATTGGAAAGATTAGAAGATTTTTGTAGAGAAGGAAGTCCATGAGGTCCATTTAGAAGGAAGAAAAGCATTCATTCTATGAGGCAGAAGTGTGGAAGGAGCTCATCCCAGGCATGGGGTATAGTCAGGACAAAGGCAGAGAGACAAAATATTGAGGAACATAGAGAAGACCAATTTGGCATAATTGTAGCATTCAGGGAGGAGAGTGATCTAGTCTCCTTTTAAAGATGGAGAAACTAAAGCCTAGACTGAGTGAAAGTAACTTATTTAAGACCATCGGGCTATTTAGAGGCAAATTCAACCCTTTTGATGTTTGGGGGAAAGTGAAGATGAAGAGAGAGATTTCACCTTGGCTATCCTCTACCTTGAAATCAATCTGGATGAACATATATATCTATCCCACCATAATAAAAGGTCATCACAGCATTGCTCTGTTTGCTTTCCTCCTTTTTTTTCCTTACCTTGTTTGCCTTACCATTCTGGGCTTTATTAGTAGCCCTTGGTCTGACCTACAGGGTTCAGAACCCCCTAGCCCTTTAGCCTTCTTCAGCCACCATAGCTTCTACACTTTGCTTTATATGTAATGTTCTCCGTAGCTACATTCTAGGGAAAAGGACTTTGGATCCACATCCATAGGACGGGGTGATATTCTAAAGGAAATTTAGTGATTTCCTCTTTGGAACCATAGTGATATCCCCCTTCTCTAGCTTTCCTCTCTGTCCTCAACCCCTCAGGTCTATATTTGATGAAGGCTCTGCACAGTACTTTAGGATGGAAGTTTTGTTTTCAAATTCTGTGCCTTTTAGTCCCCAACCTCCCCACTCTGATTCTGATCGAGAGATCAGTCTTCGAAAGTACAGGAGGAAGTCCAAAAGGAAGGATTCCATTTCAAAGAATCATTGTGTCATAGAATACACGGAAATGAAAGAGACCTTAGAATCTAGAATGTCGATGCTAAAGGTGTCTTAGAAAATAAAATATTAGAGCTAGAAGAGGACTTTCAAACATGGGATATCAGAACTGGAAGGGACTTTAGAACATACAAATTCAGAATTGGAAGAACCTTAGATTATAAAGTGTTCTCACCAAAAAGGACTTTAGAACAAAGAATGAAAGGGACTTGAAAACAGAATGTTAGAGCTGGAGGAGCTTTGATGATCAATGTCAGAACTTTTAGAGATCTTAGAACATAGAACGTCAGAACCATAGTCTTAGTTAAAGATGGCCATCTGATCTCTTTACTTTTGAGAGAGAGAGAGAGAGAGAGAG
>NW_025391873.1:0-5352 GCF_016433145.1 Gracilinanus agilis | reverse complement strand
GCCACTTTCCAGAGAAGCTATATAGATCACTTGAGATGTATAATGGTGAGAAAACTCCTCACCTCAATCTTACTGGATCTCTGGTCAGCATAACCTAGATCCTTACTTGGGGGGGGGGGCTCTAAGAAGCAGGTACAAGTGGTCCAGCTTCCTAGTTAGGCAGGGCTAGGTTCAAACAATACAGTTCCCACAAGTAAATAAAGTTTTCTCACAAGACAGAAATTGGACTAGACTCATAACTGAAAGGAAATGGAACTGAGCTAGATCCAGAATTGAGTCATGAGATGGAGTCAGTATGGTTTGCTCAGTTCCCACTACCATTTGCTCTTCCAATCCCTTCATGGGGGCCTCAGTTTCTTCATCCATAAAATGGAGGGATTGGACTAAAATGACCTCCTTGCTCTACATCTGTGCTCCAGTGCTCAAGCTAGGGTCTTCTAGAATCCAGAATCACCTCCATGCTACAATGAACTATCCGAGGAGGGCTTCTATCAGTGGGAGATGGCGGAAAGTGCACTGGACCTGGAATCAAGAAGATTTCGGTTTGAATACTATCCCTGATTCTAGTTGTATGTCTCCGGACAAGTCATATAAACTGTCTTGTTTTTATCACCTGTAAAATGGGAAAAAACAGCAAGCATTTATTAAGTACCTACGAAGGATACTGGGGATACAAAGGCAAAATGGAAAACAGACCCTACCCTCAAGAAGTCTATATTTTACTTGGGAGTCAGGAGATGAAGAATAGAATTCTGACTCCATAGAATTCAAATTGGAAGGAATCTCAGAGATTTCCAACAGAGCTAGAAGAGACGTCTGAGACCAATTCCTTCATTTTATTGATCAGGAAACTCAGGCTCCAGCAGGTCAGGGTGATTTAATCTTCTTGACTCATCTTCCTGAGTTCAAATTCAGCCTCAGACACTTATTTGTTGTGTGACCCTGGGCAAGTCACTTCACCCTGTTTGTCTTGGTTTTCTCATCTGTAAAACGAGCTGGTTCAGAAGGAATGGCAAACCACTGCGGTATTTCTGCCAAGAAAACCCCAAGTGGGGTCGTGAAAGGCCAGACACAACTGAAAAACGACTGAACAACAAACAAAGAAACATAATTTGAGGAAGGAAAGAACATTGGCATTTAAGGAGATCAGGAAACACTTCCCAAAGGAGGTGGCAAATGAGATGAGCCCTGAAGGAAGCTAATTAATATCCACAGGACTCACTTCACAGGGTTCTTGTGAAGATCAAATGAGGTAATGTCTCTGTTCTAGTCTATATCTAATGATTTTTACATGATGGAAGCAGTCAAACAACTTGTATATTTAAAGTAGTTTATAAATGCGTTATTCATTTTTAAAGGAGGCAACATGGGAAAGCACTTTTCCATATTTTCCCATTAATCTGGTACACTTACTATCTGAATGACTTAACTTTTCTGTGCCTTGGTTTCCTCATCAGTAAAATGGGGGTTTAATTCACTGGATGGTTGTGATGACAGAATGAGAAGCTCTTTGCAAACCTTGAGTCAATCAGCATTTTTAAGTGCTTATAGCAGCACCGTGCTAGGCTCTAGAGGCACAAAGAAAGGTAAAAACAGCCCCTACCATCAAGGAATTCATAGTCTTTTTCCTCATTACTCACCTTAAAGTGCCCTGTGTACGCTTTCGTCATTATTACCAGGTTGGTAAGCCCTTATTCTAATACCAGTTCATTAAAATCATGGTCATAAGAAGCAACTGGGTGACTCAGTGGACAGAGAGCCAGGCCTGGAGATAGGAGGTCCTGGATTCGAATGTGATCTCAGACACTTCCTGGCTGGGTTGACTCTCTAGGCAAGTTACTTAACCCAATTACCTAGTCCTTATCTCTTCTGCCTTGGAACTAATACTTAATATCAATTCTAATTCAGAAGGTAAAGGGTTTTTTAAATTTTTTAATTAAAAAATAAAATTTGGCCTCAGATACTTCCTAGCTTTAGTTCTTCCCACTCTTCTGCCTTGGAACTAATATTTAATATCAATTCTAAAACAGAAGATAAAGGCGGGGGGGATTTTTTTTTGTTTTTTAATTAAAAAATAAAATTTAGCCTCATATACTTCCTAGTTGTGTGACTCTGGGCAAGTCACTTAATCCCAGTTACCTAGCCCTTGCCACTCTTCTGCTTTGGAAATGATACTTAGTATTCTAAGACAGAAAATAAAGGTTTTGTTTTTTTCTTAATTAAAAAATAAAATCTGGCCTCAGATACTTCCTAGTTGTGTGACCCTGGGCAAGTCACTTAACCCCAATTACCTAGCCTTTGCCACTCTTCTGCCTTAGAAATGATACTCATCCTAGCTGGGTGACCCTGGGCAAGTCACTTAACCCCCATTGCCTAGCCCTTACCACTCTTCTGCCTTGGAGCCAATATACAGTTTTGACTCCAAGACGGAAGACAAGGGTTTAAAAAAAAAGAAAGAAAGAAATGATACTCAGTACTGATTCTAAGGCAGAAGGTAAGGGTTGGGTTGTTGGGTTTTTGTTTTTTTTTTTTAATTAAAAAAATAAAATCTGGAACTGTTGGAGTAGGAATGCAGATGAAAACATGATTTATTACTAGTTTATTTGGGTATATGTTTTAGCGGTTTGGTTTTATAAGATTATTCACTTGAAAAATGAATAATATGGAAATATGTTTTGCATGATAATACATGTAAGAAGTTTTTAAAAATAATAAAATCTGGCTTCAGATGCTTCCCAGCTGCGTGACCCTGGGCAAGTCACTTAGATCCCAATTACCTAGCCCTTGCAACTCTTCTGCTTTGGAAATGACAGTTACTACTGATTCTAAGACAGAAAGTAAAGGTTTTGGTTTTTTTCTTAATTAAAAAATAAAATCTGGCCTCAGATACTTCCTAGTTGTGTGACCCTGGGCAAGTCACTTAACCCCAATTACCTAGCCTTTGCCACTCTTCTGCCTTAGAAATGATACTCAGCACTGATTCTAAGGCAGAAGGTAAGGGGTGGTTGTTGGGTTTGTTTGTTTGTTTTTTAATTAAAAAAATAAAATCTGGAACTGTTGGAGTAGGAATGCAGATGAAAACATGATTTATTACTTGTTTATTTGAGTATGAGTTTTGGTGGCTTGGTTTTATAAGATTATTCACTTGCAAAAATGAATAATATGAAAATGTTTTGTGTGAGAATACATGTATAACCCAGAAAAAATTAAAAGTTAAATTTTAAAAAAATTAAAAAATGCCAAAATCTGGCTTCGAACATTTCCTAGCTGGGTGACCCTGGGCAAGTCACTTAACCCCAATGACCTAGCCCTTGCCACTCTTCTGCCTTGGAAATGATACCTAACACTGATTCTAAAACAGAAGGCAAGGGTTTCTTTTTTTAATTTAAAAATAAAATCTGGCCTCAGATAATTTCTAGCTGTCACCCTGGCCAAATCACTTAACTAAGACTAGCCCTTACCAGTCTTCTGCTTGGAACCAATACTTAATTGGGGAAAATGAGGCAGAGTGGAGTGACTTGTCCAAGCAATAATACTTAATATCAATTTGAAGATAGAAGATAAAGGTTAAAGGAAAAAAATCATACTCTTACAAAAAAAAAAACTGCTTCTGACATCCTTAATCAAGATGACCTACACTGTGTTGGCAGGTTCATGGTTAAACTCCTCCTCTGTCCCTCTCCACCCTATTCGCCTCGTTAGATGAACTGTCCGGCCGCTATCCAAGACTTCCGTCGATGCATCATCCAAAGCGTCCCTGATGGGGGCTCCAAATGCTGCCCAGCCCCCCAGCCCTCCCCTTAGTATCTTCTGGTCCATCAGCAGCCGCGGGGGTCCCCGAGAGAGCCATGGGCAGGTCCGACGTGAGGCAAGCCCAAAGAGAGGCTTCTGGAGCCTCTGGGGACGCCCTCCCAGATTCCCTTTCGTTTCGAGCAGAAGAAGCTGGTCAGGGGCCAGCTGGGCGGCGGAACGCCTGAGCAAGGATAATTAATGCAGTCTCTTTGAATCGAAGGTATCACCTTGCCTTCTCCTCAGCAGATCCACTGCAATGGAGGATGACAAGCAGCCGGAGAGCTACGGCGAGACGGCCCCCTTTCAGGCCAATGTCTCACCTGCCATTTCCCTTTCCTTCCGGCTCAGTAGCCGCAAAATGCTCCTTTCAAGGAGAATTGACTGTGCTCGAAGCCCCTGCAGCGGGCGAACGCCCCGTCGCAAGAGGCCGAGGTTCCGCGTCCAGACCATCCTCGTTCCGGGGCCACTGAGAACACTTAGGCTCAGATCCATTAAAATTACAAGAGGAAGTGTCTAAGTTGGGCCGGGTTGGGGTTTTTTTCTTCCTAGTTTCCTCATTAAATATTCAGCTTGGGTTTTTGACCCTGTTTGCTATGCTTATGTAAACAAAAATACCGTGAGATAAATGGAGGGAACACGATGACCTTCCTAAACAGTGACAAGTGGAAGAAGGGGGGGGGGGGGGAGGGGCGGACAAGGATAATTCAGGCTAAATCTGCATTTTTGCCTTCCAGAAACAAGACCGGCTTCTCCCAGTCCCAAACAGGAACCAGCTCTCTTGTCCAGCCTGCAATGGCTGAGACAAGCCCCGACCCTGTTCAGGACAGCCCGAACTTGGGAAGACTCTTCGTCTCATTTTGCAAACAGCCCAGAGAAGTTAAGTGACTTATGCCACCGTCAGACAGGGGACCTTTAGGAGACAGAGCTCGAGTTTGAGGGCCTTAAAGAAACCCTTCCTGATGCAACCTCATCTGGCAGATGAGGAAACGGGCTGAGAGGGGCCAAATCTGACTCAAGTTTACGTTCAATCATTTTTCCATCGTTTCTAACTCTTCATGACCCCATTTGGGGTTTTCTCGACAAAGACACTGGAGTGGTTTGCCATGTCCTTCTCCAGCTCATTTTACAGATGGGGAAACTGAGGCAGAGTGGAGTGACTTGTCCAAGCAATAAACCTCTGAAGCAGCATCTGAATTCAGGTCTTCCAGATTCCAGACCCAGCATTCGCCCACCCAAGCTCATTGTAAAAGGCAACATTTGAATCTATGTTCTTTGACTCCAAAACCAGGAGGCCCAGAGGATAGAGTATTAGACCTGAGTTTTTAAAAAATAAAAATAAAAAGAGGGGGCAGGTAGGTGGCTCCATGGATTAAGAGCCAGGCTTGGGGTCTGGAGGACTCGAGTTCAAAAAAACCGACCTCAGACACTTCCTAGCTGTGTGACCCTGGGCAAGGCACTTAATCCTCATTGCCTAGCCCTTATCACTCTTCTGCCTTAGAATCAATAGATAGTTTTGATTCTAAGATAGAACATAAGGTTTTTAAAAAAACAAATAACTTT
>NW_025391872.1:0-6637 GCF_016433145.1 Gracilinanus agilis | reverse complement strand
CTCTCTCTCTCTCTCTCTCTCTCTCTCTCTCTCGGGGTCACGGTCCTACGATCTTATCCTAGACAACCAGGAGAGCGGTTACCCTTAGAACCTGCAGGGCCCAGGAGCAAGGCAGCTTGGGCAGTCAGCCCACTCACCTGGGAACTCCCATCCTGCTTTCAGCCCCAGGTGGAGAAGGGGAAGACTCTGGGGCTTAGAAAATCAGTGCAAGGGGACTGCCTGTGCTATGGATGGTTCTAGAATCCTGTTAACTAGAGGTGGCCAGGACCGGGAGATTTTATTTGTTATTATTTTCATTTTTGTTGCTAAAACCCTTACCTTCTATCTTTGGATGCAGAAGAGCACTAAAGGCTAGGCAATGGGGGTTAAGTGACTTGCCCATGGTCAAGATGCTGGGAAATGTCTAAGGTCGAATTTGAACCCATATCCTTCTAACTCCAAGGCTGGTGATCTATCCATTGTGCCCCTAAATCCCATCTTTCTTTCCCCCCCCCCTAAAACTCTTACGTTCCATCTTTGAATCAATGCTATGTATTAGTTCCAAGGCAGATGAGAGGTAAGGGCTAGACTATGGGGTTGAGTGACTTGGCCAGGGTCACACAGCTAGGAAGTGTCTGAGGCCAGATTTGTCCTCCCAGCTCCAGACCTGGCTCTCTATCCACTGAGCCTCCTCATTGCCCCTAGTTTTAGTTATTTTTTTCCCCATTAACAAGTTACTGTGCCCTAAGAAACAAAGGGGTAGTTTCAGAAAAACTATTCAATATAATGAAGTGAGCAGAATCAAGAGAAAATTTCTACCATTAACAATGATGCAAAAATGAACAACTGTGGGGATGTTAAGGAGTAATCATTATAATAGCTAGCATTTATATATATTTACAATACCTTGGGAGGGGGTGTGTGTGCTATTTTTACAGGTGAGGAAACTGAGGCAGCAGAGATTAAGGGACTTGCCCAAATAAGTGTCCGAGGCTATGTTTGAACTCAGGTCTTCCTGACATTAGGCCCAGCTCTATTCACTCTATCACCTAGCTGCCTAAGTTTGCCTACTTTGTCTTAGGCAAACCCAACCCTTTTCTCTAGTACAAGTTCAGGAATTCAAGGCCAGAGGAATGCAGAGTGACTGGGCACTCAGGCTAGGGTCACCATCCCTATTTTCATCCCTTCAGGCCCCACCAACATAGTTTTAACTAGCAATTTTTGTATTTAGGACAAGCAGCATTAAATCAACCCTCAATTCAGGAACAGAGCAGGGAACAGAGGAGGAAGAGCTAGGGAAGGCCGAGGAATAGCCCAAAGACTATGTGCCAACTTCAGGGGAAGAAAGAGGGAGGAGGAAGTGGCCCTCTGGAAGATTCCAATTTTAATTAATTTTTTCTTGTTAGCAAGAGGCCAGCAAGAGAGAAATGAATAGAGAATTGGCCTCTGAGTCAGGGTTCAAGTTCTGCCTGGGGATAAGTATGGGCTAAATGATTCTCAGATGACCTCTCAATGGCCCTAGGCAGCTCTCTAAATCTATAAGTTGCAGGGTAAGTATTCATTTGCATTAATAGGGAGTGTTTCCTCCCTCTTTCCCTCTTCCAATAAAATTACAGGTCTAGTCCGTTCTTGCTAACCAATTGCTAATTTGCTTCTCTGCTAGAAAAATAAAAAATAAAATAAATTGCCTCTCTGTTGCTAAAGGATTGCATTGTCTCTACCCCCTTTAAATTTGGGCGCACTGGGTCAAAGCCCCACCTGCCTCACCCAAGTTATGACTCTACCCCAAACTATAGAATGCAGTGCCTGAGACTGGTAAGACAAGCCAAGCCAGCTCTGACCCTTGAGATGCCACCGTCTATAATGCAAAGCACTTGTGTTTCTTCAGCAGAAGGGGAGGCTCTTCAGGACTTCTAGTAACCTGTTTGTGTCTAAAGGACTTCTCCCTGGCCTAGAGATTTAGGAAGCCTGCCTGGTGGAGGTGATGGAAGATATTTTCCTTCTAAGGGTAGGAGGGCATCCTCCAGGGAGGTGGGACCTTAGGAGACTCGTGTTCCTCCAGAGTGAAGAGTGACATTCTTGACGCTGCAAGGAATCACCTTCTCTTTCCAGTAAACCTCCTCTGCCTCCCCTTCATGGGAGATTTCTGGAGGGCTTGTCCTTCCGACAATGAATTATTGAGGGAAAAAGGTCAGGCTGAAAAGGCTTTGACCTGTCCCTCTCCCATCCCAGAATGCCCATAGTCCACTCCCCATTTAAATCCTCTACATCCTTCTGGTCTCCGCTCAGGTCAGACTCCCTCCTGCAGACCTTTCCATCCTGCAGTGCCAGATCTTGGTGAATTAGGTGAAGCCTCGAATTCCTCTGAATTCCTAGGAATTTGGTTTTCTGCTTCTCTTGACATTTCCCAAGTATTATCTTGTAGTGGGAGATCCCTTTTCATGTACAAGTTCTGGTTCCCTGAAAGGTAAGCTAGCTGAAGGGCCATCCTTGGAGACAGGAGGACCCAAGGGACAGCCTTGCTTCGGACCCATGCTGACCATGGGCTAGACAAGTCTTTGAACATTTTAGAACTCTGGGAAACTCTAAGACTTGACTATCTGTGTGATCTTAGGCAGCTCACTTACCATCTCTGAGCTCCAGTTGTCTCATCTGTAAAATAAGGGGAATAGATTAGACTTTAAACTATTTTAGTAGAGGGAATTTAATACTGATGAAAACTGGTCCATACTAAGAATTGGCTCTGGAGTTCTGAAGATTCCTCTTTCCTGAGCTCAAATCTGGGCTTAGACATTTACTAGCTGTGTGACCCTGGGCAAGTCATTTAACCTGTTTGCCTCAGTTGCCTCATCTATAAAATGAGCTAGAAAAGGAAATGGCAAATCATTCCAGTATCTTTTTTTTTAACCCTTGCCTTCTGTCTTAGAATCTCTGTATTGGTTTCAAGGCAGAAAGCAGTAAGGACTAGGCAATTGGAGTTAAGTGACTTGCCCAGGGTCATATGGCTAAAAAATTTAAAAGGTCAGATTTGAACCCAGGACATCTTGTCTCCATCTACCGAGTCACCAGTATATTTGCTAAGATAATCCCAAATAGGGTTACAAAGAGTCAGATACAGTTGAAAAATGATAAATGATAGACCATCAATCCCAATCCTATCTCCCTTTCCCAATATTTGGCTCATGGTAGAGACTCTCTGTCCCACAGGATGACCACTACAATGGCCTTTTCATAGTAGGTAGTCAATAAAGGGAAATAATGGGGCATTTCCACTCTTTACAAATGCCAAAATATTTCATGGAATAAGAAAAACAGCTCCAGGGTTACTCATCTCAAAAATGGGGTCAATGACATTAGGCAACCCAAGTTGCTTGAATTTGGATGGGTGTGGTGCAGAGCAATTGTCCCAATTTCCCAACTTTGTCAATATCCTTTCTTTCATCTTCTCCCAATTATATTTGTATTCACTAACTGCCATCTTCCCTCCTCTCTCAACTCTGCCTCTTTTCAATTTCCAGACAAAAACTGTCAACAGGAAAGTAAGGAATCTTGAGGCTTTTATGATACTCCATAATATCACATGGAATTTCAGGGCTGGAATGGACCTTAAAACATAGAACACAGAGGGCAGCTAGCTGGCTGCTGTGAGAGCCAGGCCTAGAGACAAGAGGTCCTGGGTTCAAATATGGCCTCAGATACTTCCTACCTGAGTGACCCTGGGCAAGTCACTTAACCTCCATTGTCTAGCCCCTACCACTCTTCTGCTTTGGAACCAATACTCAGTATAAATTCTAAGACAAAAGGTAAGGGCTTAAAAAAGAGAGAGAGAGAAAGAGAGAGAGAGAGAGAGAGAGAGAGAGAGAGAGAGAGAGAGTGGAGGGGCAGAACAGCTAGGTAGCTCAGTGAATAACATGTCAAATCTGTAGTCAAAATGTCCTGGGTGGGTTGAAATCTGGCCTCAGATACTTCCTAGCTGTGTGACCCTGGGCAAGTCACTTAACCCTAATGGCTTAGCTCTTGCCACTCTTCTATCTTAGAATTCATACTAAGACAGAAGGTAAAGGTTAAAAAAAAAAGTATAGGGGATCTTATGTCAGACAGAGTTAGAAGGACCTTAGAATAGAGAACATAAAAGACCAAGGCAGGAAATAATCTTAGACATTATCTAGTCCAATCCTCTGATTTCCGGGAAGAGGGAACTGATGCTCTAAGAAAAGTACTTGGCAAATAAGCAGTATAGCAGGGACCAAACTTCAGGTCATCTGATTCTAAGGCCAGTGTGTTTTCTACTGAACCTCACTGTCCTTGTCTCTAAAGTATGGGCCGATCACTTAATCTCTCTTACCCTTGGTTTCCTCAGGTGCAAAATGGGTATGATAAAGGCATCTACCTTACAGAGTTGTTGTCAGGATCAAATAAGATAATATTTATAAAGCCCTTAACCCAGCACCTGACATATTTTCTTGCTTATTCCTTTCAGTCATATTTAACTCTTCATGACCCTATTTGGGATTTTCTTGGCAAAGATACTGGAGTGGTTTGCCCTTTCCTTCTCCAGATCGTTTTACAGATAAGGAAACAGAGAGGAATAGGGTGAAGTGACTTGCCCAGGGTCACACAGCTAGTAAATTTCTGAGGTCGGATTTGAACTTATGAAAATGAGACTTCCTAGATTCCAAGTGCTCTATGCACTGCACCACCTACCTGCCCTGTCTTGTTATATAGGACACATTTAATAAATGCTTTGTTTTTATTTTTTAATTATTTTTCTTTAATAAACCACATTGCCTTTCACATATAAACCTTGTATATAAGATGGGCTAGGCCTACTGTTAGCATGGCAATATCCACACTCACTAGGCAGGAGATGGATGAGCTAGGCTCAGCCCTGAGAAGTACCAACCATCTGATTGGAGACATCCTAGTAGGATGACTGGAACATTGCTTCGGAGATAACCAGGATGGTCACTAGGTGTCGCCATTGAGGCGGGCAATCCTGGAGTCTCAGCAGTCCAAAAATGAGGTCAAGAAAAGAACAGGTTCAAAGAGTCACCCTGGGTTGGGTCCTCTGGGGACAGAAAGAGGGGGGTGGGGCAGGTAGGAGGGGAGGGAGCAAAATCTTGCTTTGTCCTCCTTAGCAGCTGTCCTAGCTTGTGCCTCTGCTCACAGGACTTCCTTCAATATTTCAAGAGAAAAGGAATTTCAAGAGAAAAGGATGCCCCACTGAGTGTGTTGTAGCTTGAACTCCAGCTCCTAGTGCCTTCCCTCAGTTATATGGTATTTATGTATTTTTAAATTTTTTTTAAACCCTTACCTTCTGTCTTAGAATCAATACTGGGTTCTAAGACAGAAGAGTGGTAAGGCAATGCAGGTTAAGTGACTTATCCAGGGTCACTCAGCTAGGAAGTCCCTGAGGCTAGATTTGAACCCAGGACCTCCCATCTCCAGACCTGGCTCTCAATCCACTGAGCTACCCAGCTGTCCCCTATTAAAAAAAAATTTAAACCCTTACCTTTCATCTTAGAATCAATACTACAAATTGGTTCCAAAGCATAAGAGCAGTAAGAGTTAGGCAATGGGTGTTGTTACTTTCCCAAGGTCACACAACTAAGAAGTATCTGAAGCCAGATTTGAACCCAGGATCTCCCATCTCCAAGCCTGATTCTTTGAACCGCCTAGCTGCCCCCTTCATGTATTTATTTTTCATATGCTTTGAATAATACAGAGTAAAGGTAAGGGGATGGAGCAGAATCTGTTGGGCTTCAACTGAGATTTTTAAGAAAGCAAGAGAAGCAATCATAATTTCAGATAAAGCTAAAGCATATATTTTGTATAAAGGGCATCATGTGGGAAGAGAGATAGCCCGTGAACCCAAAAGATCTGAGTTCAATTCCTCCCTCTGGTATCAGACATTTAGCACAGTTCTTGACACACAGATATTTGCTAAATGCTGTTGATGATGATACTGGATGTTTGACCCTGAACAAGACACTGAGTTGCTGGGCAGCTCTCTCTGATCACCACCTAGCCCACTGGAACTGCTTAATAATTTAGAAAACAAAAACAAAATCTCCTTGTTCAGTGACTGGTTGTTGATAGCATCCTACCAGCTCTTCTAACTGAGACATGGAACCTTGGTAATAAGGGTTGATTAGGGAAGAGAATTCCACTTCTAGCCAAAGCAGTCTTAGAATTCTTAGTCTATTGATGGCCAGTAAAATCTTCTTCCCCTTTTTGCTGCCGCTGCTCCCTCCTCCTTCTCATTATTTGACGGCATTTATGAGACACTGCTGAAGTACGCCTGACATCATGCTGGGAATTATACATTGAGATCCTGGTCCTTGTCCTTTTGGAGTCTGCAGTGGAATATGACACGTCTCTAGGGAATGCATGGTTCTTCCACTCACCCTAGTTCTCTATCCTCACCTCTTCAGTCTCCCTCAGTCTCCCATATGCAATCTGTCACTGAGTCTTTTGAAGTTCACCTCCACAGCATCTCCTGCATTCATCCTTTCATCTGCATTTACTGGCCATAACCCTAGTTCAGACCCTTATTATGTCTCACTTGAACGATTTCAGTATTTTCCTATTTGTTTTCTTTGCCTCCAATTTCTCCCCTTCTACATCTTCTACCCAGCTGCCAGAATGATATATATAT
>NW_025391871.1:0-5402 GCF_016433145.1 Gracilinanus agilis | reverse complement strand
ATATAATATATTATGCTATACTATTATAATAAATAATAAAAATATTTCTTTTATAAAAAAACTTAACCTTCCATCTTAGAACTGATACAAAGTACCAGTTTTAAGGCAGAAAGAGGTAATGGCTAAGCAATTGAGATTTAATGATTTGCTCAGGGTCACACGGCTAGGAAGTATGAGATCAGATTTGAACTCAAGCCCTACCGCCTCTAAATCTGGATGTCCATCCACTGAGCCACTTAGCTGCCCCTCCATTCTTTGTTTTCAAAAAAGATTAATGACATCATGGTGAAAGACATCTTGACTTTTGCACCAATTAGATTTTAGTGAGCAGAATTGTGCAAAATCATTAGCCTCATTCTCTCTTCTAGAGTCATCCAAGTCCAGTGGCAAGATAAAAGTCAGGAATGCTGGTGATGGCCTGGGATGCAGCAGATATCCTTGGCATCATAGATGTCTGACCAAGCTCTAAACACTGCATAACATTTATCTCAGCCACCTTAATGGCCATTGGAGCAAATTGTTTTTGTCCATCCATTCCAATGGAAGAAGTCTTCTCGTGCTTGGGGTAGACATCTCCCTAGATCGCTAACAAGTTTAAAGCCCATCAGCTACCCTCAACCTGGTTTAGTCTCTCTATGTAACATCTCTATATAAGCTTCTAATAGCCAGTTTTAAAGTTTGCAAAGCATTTTACAAATAGTATCACTTTTTTAACCCGTATCTGCCATCTTAGAATCAACACTGTGTATCAGTTCCAAGGAAGAATAGCGGTAAGGGTGAGGCAATGGGGGTTAAGTGATTCATAGCTAAGAAGTATCCAAGGCCAGATACTTTGAATCAGACGTCTTTTCTATAAGCCTGGCTCTCAATGCACTGAGCTACCTAGTTTCCCATTATCTATTATTATCTTTTATCCACACAAAAGCTCTAGGATGTAGATGCTTTCATTATCTCCATTTTACAGATGAGGATACTGAGGCAGACAGAAGTTGTGATTTGCCCAGGGTCACACACAAGGGTCTTAGGCTGGATTTGATTTCAAATCTTCCTGAGTTCAGATCCACCACTCTATTCACTGTATCACCTATCTGCCTACTCTAAAGGTAGATAGTGCTATTATTATTATCCCCATTTTACAGATGAGAGAAAGAGACTCAATGATGTTCAGCTCTCAGACTGGAAAGTGTCCTCAATGGAGAACCAAAGCTAGGACTCCTGACTAGGTCTGTTTTTGTTTGTTTTTTGTTTTTTTAACTATCCATAGCATCATGCCTTTGTGTGTATTTTTTAAAAAAAAAACCTTTACCTTCCATCTTAGAATCATTACTGTGTATTGGTTCCAAGGCAGAAGAGCTTTAAGGGCTAGGCAATGGGGGTTAAGTGACTTGCCCAGGGTCACCCAGCTGAGGTCAGATTTGAACCCAGGACCTCCCATCTCTATGTCTGGCTTTCAATTCACTGAGCCACCCAGCTGCCCCCAGCACCATGCCTTTGTGAAGAATTTATCTTATTCCTAGAAGAGATTTCAGGCCAGAATCTCCCTACCTGAACTCAGGTAAGCCCTTGAGCTATTCTGCTATTGCTCTCTACTTCAGCCTTTCATTTTTCTTGCTCTTCTGAAATAAGTAGCTAATAAAAAAATGCTTCTGCTTATTTAGTAGAGGCTCTTATAAAACAGGCAAAGCTCAGCTTGTTCACCTCTCCTGTTTATGGCTTGGTTACTATGAGAAAATGCACAGGTTCTGACTAGTGCCCATGGAATACTACATCTCTGCATATGCCAAGAAGAGACCTTTAAAAGGAGAACATGGGAGGAGGGAGGGAAGGAAAGGGGGAATAATTGTGGACAGTCTCTGGCACAGTATTCCTGCTTACCAGCTTTATTTGGGCTCCTTTCCTTGTTTAAATTCATTTATCAAATTAAAAAAAATAAGGAGACTTCTTTTTTCCCCCCGTTTTCCCCCCTTTCCTTGCTTCTTCAAAGCTGTTTAATCTCCAGTGAGCTCGACTCCCATTTCCCTAGCAATATTAGCAAGCAGAGCCAATCATTTTAGCTACCGCATCAGACGACCGGCAAGCAAACAGGGACCTAATTAGCTCTTTGCTTTAATGGCAATAGTTAAATTTACATTATTAATTTAAATATTTCAGACTCGGTGGACTTGAGGATGCAGCTGACATGAAGATGTAAAATGAATAATAAGGTGCCGAATAACTTCATAGTCATTACTCCCATCAAGTTCAAAGTTTTCACTCTAATGATATCAATTAAAGCCAAATCTGAGGGGAAGGGGAGAAACCAGAGCATTTCTCCTTCAATCTCCAATCCAGAGCTATATTTAAATTTTGTGCTCCTTTATTCAGATCCCAGGACATTTCACAATATACAATAATCATATGCTTCAGAAGATATAATTACACCTCTGACTTTATTTATGGGTTTACCTAAAGACCAGAAGGAAGGACTCTGCTATGTATCTGCTGCCTCTCCGTACATCACAAAGTGTGGCCATCATTCTACGGTGTCAAAAACTGTTTGGGCTATAAGACAGATGAGACTTTCAAAATGAAATGTACCTATGACTGTTTGCTACTATATATATAAAACGTCTCATTTAGTCTCATCTGTGATTTTCCAAGAGGAAAATATTTCCAGAAGTCATTTATCTCAGTCCTACAGGTTTGTGTCACTGAATGGTCACCTGAAAATAGGGCTAGAATTTTTTCTTAAAGTAAGATGATTTTACTGGGTTCCCCAAGTTATTCTAATCCACCCATATAACTTCAGTCCCACTCCTAGGATTCAATAGGAATTAAATTTTAAATGTAAAACAAATGAGAACATGGCAAATTTGGAAGGCCATTGAAGAGAGGGGTTTTCAAAGGCCCCCAAAAATGACTGGACCCTCTTCTGGCTTTGGAATGTTCTAGCCAAAATAACCCCCAGAAAAGACCAAAAAAAAAAAGGAAGTCAAATTTTGAATTTTTTCTTAACTGATCCTTTTTAGCCTTTTTCTTTGCAAATGCACTATACATTATGGAAAATTTAACTTATTGGCAATGTCACAGCGGATAACAAGACTGGCAAAACCTTTCAAAAGCTTTTATTTCAACTACCATGGAAATAGATATCAAGTGATAACATTTGTACAACCCAGTGGAATTGCTTGTCGACTCTGGGAGGGGGGAGAAAAAGGGGAGGGAAAGAAAATGAAACATGGAAACATGGAAAAATATTTTAAAAATTAAAAATACACTTAAAAAACTTTTATTTTATGATAGAAAAGTTAAAGTTGAGATCCTTTGAGCCTGAGGTCCTGGCCAAATGTTATTCTTATCTCCTGTCCACCCATTTCATGCATTTACTGACACATGATGGCAAATAAACAGATTTTTCTGTTTTCTTATTTAAGTAAGCAGCTATTTGACTAATAGCCAAATTGGCCAATTCTTTTTAAATGATATGTAGCCTTATGACCTCTATGCCATTAAGCTCTTGACTTGTAAAATATAGCATTCTTATTATTATGATAATGGTGGTGATTTCCATTACGAGAATACTAAGGCATTCGTGGTATGATGGGAAAAGCACTGAATCTGGAATTAGGAGATCTGAGTTCAAGACATCTTTCTCCTGTCAAAGAAGGGATATGGTATGGTGGAAAAAAAACACTGGATAGTGAGTCAAAGATACCTGCATTCGAGTTTACTTCTACTGTGACCTAGAGAAAATCACTTAACTTTTCAGGGGCAGATTCTGTATCTGCAAAATGGGGGTAACAATATCTGCACTACCTACCTCTTTTGGTCATTACAAGGATCCAATGTGAAAAAGCACTTTGTGAATACTAACATCCCATATAAATATTAACTTATTATACATACAGTTCAGTGTGGTATTATATAAAAAGACCTGGATTAGCAATCAGAAGATTCAGCTTTAATTCTCATTTCCAATACATTCTAGCTGTGCTTGTAAATAATTCACATAATTTCAAGAAAAATTGCACTGGCATGAGAGTCAGAGGATCTGGGCTCGAATTCTGCCTCTGTCTATTTAATATTTATATGATCTCAAGCAAACAATTGAATCCCTCTAGGCTTCAGTTATCTCATTTATAAAAGGAAGAGGTTCTACTTTTGTTTCAGAGACTTTCAGTCACGTCTGATTATTTGTGACCCCATTTGGAGTATTCTTGACAAAGATATTGGAAGGGTTTGCCATTTCCTTTTTCAACTCACTTTACAAATGAGGAAACTGAGGCAAACAGGATTAAGTAATTTGCCTGGGGTCACGCAGCTAGTAAGTGCCTCAGCTACATTTGAACTTAGGTCTTGATTCCAGCATTGGCTCTCTAACCACTGCACCATCTAGCTGACCAAGGTTGCATTAGAAGGCATCTAAGATCCTTTCCTACTCTGGATCTAAATTTTGGTGTTCCCAAGCTCTAAACTTCAGTTCCCTCATCTGTACAGCTGGAAAAATTATTCCATCATTCATGTACTGCCAACTTCACAAGACTGCTGGAATGACAGCCCTTTGTACATCAGATAGCAGTACAGGGACGTGAACTATTGTTAATAAAATGGGTATGTGTTCACCAAGGTGGTAGTCTCAGGAAAGAGACTCATTGGTGTCTTGTTATTCATGCCTATTTTTTAAATCATTGATCTAGTCATTAAATTTGGCAGATGGATCAATGAACGAATGCTAGCTAATACTTACTAAAGCAAAATAAATTATGTAAATATAATTTAGGGAAAGACCAGCCGACATATTTTGTACCACTCCTTTCCCCCCCCCCCCACCATTCCCTTCCACAGTCAATATGTTAAAAGGATGAAAAATTTAATGAGTATTTGTGTCTACAGCCTACACTTGTGTTTCCCAGGGCAACTTCAATGTCTCCTGGAACTACCCAAGTTTCAGGGAAGGGCAGGATTCCTGATTTTATCTGTAGCTGCCTGAAGGTTTTTCCTCTAGGTTTAGCAAGTCCCAGAAATATAGAGAACTTTAGGATGGAATTAGATTGGTTCTGAGAACCCATAAACATTTAAAAACTCTTAAGAATCAAATTCCTTTGTTGTTGATGGGAGCAATGTCTTTCCAGAAGGAGAAAAGAGAATTATGAGGTTTCTGAGTCAGTGAGAAAGTCCTACAAGAAAGTCAAGTCATGGTTTATTAAAAACCCAACATGTGTCAGGCACTGTGCTAAACCCTGGAGAAGATCCAAAAGATGAAACTAGGAGCCGTAACGTAGTCAAAAAAGCGAGAGACAGCAGGGTAAGTCAATATATGTCTCAGAAGACAAATCAATATGCATGCCTAGCTTTCTATGATCTATATGTTATTCTTATGTAGAAGGGTCCATAATATGGTATGGCCAAGATATGAACTACAG
>NW_025391870.1:0-4694 GCF_016433145.1 Gracilinanus agilis | reverse complement strand
TATTTTGTAGGTACCCCAAAGGATGTGAACAAATTTTCTTAGGACATACAACTACCATTCTTGGACAAACTCACACCAGTTCTGAAGACTTTTCACCTTGAGTAAAATGAATAGGCTTGATGGAATGACTCAAACTGCCACCTATGATTGAGATTTTTTTCATTAAAACTTTATTAATATTAAGGTATCAGAGGATCTTAGCAGTTACATTATGTGTGGTAGAGTGACATATGATTTATTCAAACAGTCCTGCCTGAAAAAATAAAGAATGCTGATGGTAAAATATGTATTGATAAGGTATTAATATAGGTTGGTGGTACAGATTGCATGGTAGTAACTGAATCTCTATGTTCTTAATTGTCTTTGTACCAGTAGCTTAACTCCTAATTATCTGGGAAAGGATTTCAAGGAGAAGCTGTTGAGGTAATAACAACAGGTTTTGTTAACTTAACTAGGATGAGTAAGAGAAGGGATTAGGATGAATTAACTCAAAACAGATATGAATTCCCTCCCACCAAGGTACAACAGTTTGCCTATACTAATCTCCCTATAAATTACCCAGCTGCCTAATTCAATCCCCTCCAGAGTTTTCCCTATGACGATATTTAAATAAAGGGAAAGCTGGAAGGTGAAATAGATCCAACTGGGCTAACTGGAAGAACCCACTTCTGTTGTCCTTAAAGGGTCTTCCAGGAATCCAGTAGATAACAGCAATTAATCCAAAAGGGAAAGGGAGTAAGGATTTCGACTCCACTGTCCACCGGTGTGTGTCTTACCCACAACTCAGCCTCTTTCCAGCCAGTGAATAGTTGATAGTTGTTGATTCACAGAAGCAAGATATTCAGAGAGCAGAACAGCTAGATCTTCTGGGTGTAAGTCCAGGACCAACTGCCAACAGCAGCCATTCACAGACTGGAAGTTCTAGAATCCTTTGTCTCTGCCTTTTGCCTGTCACCTTCACTTTCCTTAATTTCCCTATAACAGTTCCCCCTTTGTGCAAAGCCTTTGTGCAATAACAAACTAAACTAAAACTAAAATCCTAACCCCAAATAACAAACAATATACACTCATCTATCTTATATTATCTAACATTACCTTATTCTAGGGATTTAATCAAGTAAAGGAAAAAGGAAAATTATACCATGAATAGTTACATAGTTCAAAGTACAAATCAAACATATGCAAAAGCAAAATTAACAACAAAATTAATGAAATAGAAATACAAACACAAATTTCATGCAAAATATTAAAATTGTTAAATACTACTCATAAACCAATACAGAAAATTCTATTACTATTATAATGTATTAAAATTTTGAACGAGTACAATTAACACAACATTGCATAATTTTTTTACATAAAAAATAAAACAATACATTAAACACATTTATGCAAAATACATTTAAAAATAGATGTAAATATAAAACAATCTTATTCTATATTAAATCTTATTCCTATCACACAAAACTGAACTTTTACATAGAACTGTATGTATATAAATCATAACCAGTATCAAATATTAGCTACATATATAATTTCACACACACATATATATAATACATACACAAACAATATATACATGTATGTTATATATGTATATAACTACCCAATATTTACACATGTTACATCTGCAAGTATCATCTGCAATGGGATGTTAGAAGTCCTCCCAATAAGATCAGGAGTGAAGCAGGGATTCTCAGTATCACCACTATTATTTAATATTGTACTACAAATGCTAGCTTCAGCAATTAGAGGAGAAAAAGTAATTAAAGGAATTAGAGTAGGCAATGAGGAAATTAAACTATGATTCTTTGAAATTGATATGATGGTATGCTTAGAGAATTCTCAAAAATCAACTAACAACCTAGTTGAAATAATTAATAACTTTATCAAAGTTGTAGAATACAAAACACACATAAATCATCAGCATTCCTATATATTTCTGACAAATTCCAGGAGTAAGCATGAGAAAGAAACTCCATTTAAAAGCAGTCTAGATAATAGTAAATAATTGTGAATTTATTTGCAAAGAAAAACATAGGAATTATGTGAACACAATTACAAAACATTTTTCACACAATTAAATTAGATCTAAACAATTAGAAAAACATTTATTGCTCATGGGCAAGCCAAGCTAATATAATAAAAATGGCATCCTAACTATAGGATTGCCTAAAATTATATATATGTATATATATATACACACACACACACACACATATATATATGTATATATATTTTACTTATTCAGTGCCATATCAACCTAAAAAAAGTATTTTATAAAATTAGAAAAAATAATAAAATTCACCTGGAAGAACCAAAAGTCAAGAATATTAAGGGAACTAATGAAAAAAATGTAAAGGATGGTGATCTAGCAGTACCAGATATTAAAATGTGCTATAAAGCAGGAATTATCAAAACAATCTGGTACTGGTTAAGAAATAGAAAGTGGATCAATGGAATGGATTGGGGTAAATTATCTCAGCAATCTAGTGTTTGATAAACCCCAAAATCCCAGCTTTTGGGATAAAAACTCACTTTTTGGCCAAAAGAATGTTAGTTCCCCAATTTATACAGCAAAAAGGGAATAAATGGTTCATCCAGGATCATGCATTTAGCAGGTATGTTGAGGTTAGATTTGAACTAAGGTCTTACAGTGTCTAGGCATAGTGCTCTAACCTTCTTAGTTGACTCAGGAATATAAAAACAAGCAGAAAGAGGAACAATCCCTGCATCCCACCCCACAAACTCTATAGGAGAAGAGAACATAAATAGGATCTAAATATGGGAAAAAAGAAATGGAAGGGGATGAAAGATACCCATGCAGGAACATGTTAAAGAAAATATGGAATGCATCCTGGAGAGGAAAGATGAAAAATCTAGCCTAGATGTCTTCCTGAAAATGAAAATTCTGTGAGAAATTAGGCAATAAGTGGGAGAGGCTAAGGGGGTGCAGGGTACTTTTATATAAGTCATGAAGTGCATAGAACTTTTAAGATGGTACCTATGATTTGGTAAAAAAAAATTCCAAAAGAGATTTTAGGGTGCAGACTAGAGAGGAATGAAGTTCTAGCCTGTACAGTGTTATAAGGGGATAGTTAGGATGTATAAGGAATCTGCAGGATGTAATATGGGACTGAAGCTAGGGTAATAACTGGTATGAATAGGGAATAAGGCAAGGCAAGGGACCCAAGGCTGAAGGTAATCAAGGGAATATTACAGGGAGATAATAAGGGCTTAGGCTGTAGGTAGTAGCTGGTTGGAATAAAGGATAGGCACTGTGAATAGGGTTTGTGAGTCCCTAATGCAATATAGTGCATGAGGAAGGTACAATGATGAAGGTTGGTAGTTGAGGTGGTAGGAGAAATAAGGGAATGTCTAAGTTTAGGAAATATAAACACTGAGGCACCTAGAGTTGTAAGGGAGAGGCTGAGTTAATCTAAGGCAGGCAACAGCAGCAGGGAAACACAGACTGGATACTCAGGTTAGAGACAAAACACTGAAGGGAAACGGACTGAGCCCTTCAAGTAAAAAACACTTTACAGAGCCAGGTTAGAGCTAGCCAAGGCCCACTTGAAATTGACTTGAGGCTTTAGTTAGTTTCACAGGAAGGGACTAGAATGGAAGTATTGAAGTTACACTTCCTTCAAAATGGATACCCTCAGCTTCCTCAAACTCCAGAGAGTATGTTATTCCTCCCTCTCTTCCTCCCTCTCGTATTAATCAACTAAAGAAGTAGCCACAAGGTCTAGATTAAATACAAACAGGGTTTATTGTCTTCTAGGATAGATTGACAGGGTAGAAGGATACAAGGTAGCCCTAACAACCGCTTGGAGAAACCTCAGGTGGGGGACTGGAGGCAGGAATGTGAGACTGAGAAAGGACCTGCCTTAACTCAGCTCTCAGGTGGTTTTGTAATCAATGGGGTTAGGAAAGTTGTATACAAAGATTCAATAGATAATTTGTTGCAAGGGTAAGCCCTATTTGACTATTTAAAATATCAAGTTTAAACTAACACTCCAAACTACCCTCCTTTCAAAGCCTCACAGAAAATCAGATTCAAAGGAATTAGCTAAATTAACAAATCTCAAAAGAAAAGCTGCAAATATAGGCCAGATTTCAATCTCAAGAAGGAACTGTTATTATTAAAAATGATGAGGGCTGAGATCAAAAGGAAGAATAGTATTTTAATAAAAGCCATGCTGATAGAGATAAACTGACCACATGCCTGTAAGAAAAACCTATTCCAACCTCACCTGAGCCATTTACCTTCCTCTCTCCTCAAACTCAGGTAACTAAAGAGGAAGTTCCAAGTCACTTCCCCCTAATTTCAAACAGTCCCTCACCTTGAATACGTCATCCAAAACAGGAAACCCATTGGACGACGGGAAATGTAGTTTTAAGGACCCCAAGTGATTTTAAATGACACATAACCCCCCTGAGATCCGTTGAAAAAGACTGGTCTTTTTCAGTGGATCTTAAACCAAAAGAAAAGAGGACAAAAGCTAGCCGCGTTGACAAAAAGCCAAATTTGGGGCAATACCCCACTGGCATAAGAGTGTCCATTCAAAATAAATGCATTCAATTCGTTCAACCCCCATAGTCCAGATCAACTGCGCCCCAAAGTTCAAATTTTGGTCTTCATGATCCAGTGAAGGTTCTTCAGGCATCTTTTGGTGCCTCCACCAAACAGG
>NW_025391869.1:0-4946 GCF_016433145.1 Gracilinanus agilis | reverse complement strand
TATATATATATATTTATTAGAGTTCTCTTTTCTCCTTTACTCCTTTAGCATCTCTTATCCCTTCCCCCTTGAAGATAGTGGCCTCAGGATAATTCTGTTTCATATTTCCATTCTGGTTGGTCTTCTGCTGCTTAATAATGCTTCAAACAACAATAAAAGGAATAGTAAAAGTAGCTGTCTTCCCTGTATTTTCAATTAAAAATCATGGGGACAAGCTATTACCATGGAAATTTAACTGATAAACTGTCAGCTGCAACTAGCAAAAAAAGAAAGAAAAAGAAAATAACTGAAGACAACATGAGGAAAGGAATTTAAAATTTAGCGAAAGGAGAAGTAAAAAAAGAAAAGAATGGAAAGGCAAAAGGGATGTGTGTATATGTGTATGTAAGTCTGTGAAAAGCTAAGAAAACTCATCTATAGAATATCACAAGCTTATTGCTAAATATGACAAAATGTTCCTTCTTTTGCCATTTTATTTTTTTAATTTATTTTTGATTTACTTATTTCTAATTTTTCCCATGGTTACATGATTCATGTTGTCTCCCTCCTCTCTTCCCTCTGTATTATCCCTTAAATCCCATTTCCATATTATTCATTTTTGTAATAGAGTAATCTTTTAAAACCCAAACTCCAAATCATACCCATATAAACAAGTGATAAATCATGTTTTCTTATGCATTTCTATACCCACAGTTCTTCCTCTCGATGTGGATAAGATTCTTTCTCATAAGTCCCTCAGAATTGTCCTCCATCATTGAATTGCTTTTAGTAGCAAAGTCAATTACTAAAAACAACAAATTAAGTTTCATGATGCTTACATAAGTCTATATTGCTAAAAAAAAATTTAAATTAAAATCAGAGGGAGTTTAAGAATAAAACCAGAAATGTCTTACTAAAATTCTAAAGAAAACTAGTTTAGATAGTGAAGTATGTGTTTTAAGTGGGTGCTTTAATCATTTTTTTTCAAACTAAAAATAATTTCTGGGTTTCTTACAAGGATATAGATCACTGCTACTTAAAGCTCAATTTCTTATATTTCTCTGTATAGACTCTTCCATGACCATGATATCTTTCATATAATATTAGCTAGCTGGCAAATGTGAGTTCCTAATTAGCCCCAGTCTAGAACCCAACATGTTTTAAGTTACATTTTTGTATATTATCTCTAGTTTCCAAACTAACTAATACAGTCCTGGTAAATAAACTTTTGCTGACTAGTATAGTCCTGCTGATTTTGTTCAGGTTATTCTAATCATGCTAAGTAAAATTTAAACATCAAATATGCAGGATCTATATGAATAGCTCTATGGTTTCAAGTGCGATTCCTTTCTTTGTGCAGATAAAAATATAAACATGTATAAAGGAGATATATAGTTATGGATAGAAATACAGATATAGATATATAGATATATATTCTAAGAGATATTATCTCACGGAGGAAAAATGTCACATCTTTCCTACATTTTCAAAACACATACATAATAAATTTTAATAAATATGTTTATCCAAGAGAAATATATTCTCACATTAACTATGTACAAACATCTGTCTCATTAATTTTTCCCCTATTCTCAAGAAGGCAGATATTATGATATGTTGCACATATATTATCATATAGTACATATCTCCCTATTCATCATGTTATGAAATAAGACCCATATTTCTTATACTAGAGAATAATTCATAGAAAAAATAAAATTAGGAATGGTAGAGTTTACATTTGGACTCTATTTCTTCTATGGCAGTGGATATCCATTTTCATTTTAAGTTCCTTTGCTGATAATAGTTGCCACTCATAGTTGAACATCGTATATTATTGTGTACAACATTTTCTTTGTTCTGCTCACTTTACTCAACATCATTTTACAACACTTCATATAAATCTTTCTAGGTTTTTTAAAATCATCTTCATCATTTCTTATGACACAATAGTATTCCATTAAAATCATATACCACAACTTTTTCAGCCATTACTCAATTTATGGACATCACTTCAGTTTCCAGTTCTTTAACCTTACAAAAAGGACTGTTCCAAATATTTTAGACCACACAGATTCTTTCACTGTTTCTTAATCACCTTAGGAAATAAACATCATAGTGGTATTGCTGGGTCAAAAGATATACACAGCTTTATAACTCTTTGAGTATAATTCCAGATGTCACTCCAAAATGGCTGAAGCAATTCAGATTTCACAAAAAAGAATACTAATGTCCTTATTTTTCAATATCTTCCCCAATATTCAAGATCATTAAATATCTAATAGGTGTGAGATAATATCTGAGCTATTTTGATTTGCATTTCTCAAATCAATAATGATTTAAAATATTGCTTTAACATAGTTATATAGAACTTTGATTTCTTTATCCAAAAACTCTGTTCATATCTTTTGACCTTTTTTCAGCTGTAGAATGACTCATTCTTATATATTCAACAAAATTATTTATATATATTTTAAATACGAGTTCTCTATCTGAAAATTTATCTATAAATTTTTTTCCTTCTAATACTGGCAACATTAGTTTTATTTGTACAAAACATTTCAATTTAATGTATTAAAAATTATTCATTTTAGTTTTTACAATGCTTCCCAGCTCTTATTTATTCATAAATTTTTCTCATTCATAAATCTGATAGATAATATATCCTCTCACCTTCTAATTCATTTATAATATCTTACTTTATACCTAGGTCATATATGCCTTTTGAACTTATTTTGGAAAATGATATAAGATATTGGTCCCTAGTTCCTTCCAAGCTGCTTTCCAAGTTTTCCCAATAAATTTTGCCAGAAAGTGAATTTTTATTCCAAAAACTTGTAATTTTATTTTTGTCAAAAACAAAATTGTAACAATCTTTTACAACTTTTGCTGCATATGTATTCTGTTTTGTTGATCTACTTTTTCTAATTCTTAACCAGTACCAGGTAGTTTTGATAACTACTACTTTATAATATAGTTTGAAATCTAGTCCTGTTAAACTTCCATCCTTTGTATATTTCTATATTATTCTCTTTGATATTCTTGACATTTTGTTTTTTCAAATGAATTTTGTAATTATTTTTTTTCTAGTTCAATAAGATAATTTTTGTTAATTTAATTGAAATGACATTCAAGAAGGAGATTAGTTCAGGTAGTATTAGGAATAAAAAGGTGGCCTGGACCATATTTCGAAGTGTTTATTAACAAAATGAGAGAGTGAGAGATGAGAAAGAAAGTAGATATTTCATCTTTACTAATTTAAGGTAAGATCTGGTCCCAGATTTCAGCCCAGCTTGGTCGCCTACATTCTGACTTTTGCTTGCCAAGCACCAGCCCAGGAACCAGTCTGTTCAAGAGCAGAAGTTAAAAAGGCCTTCTCCATCCTGTGCTTCCAATATACATACCCCTACCTCCCTGCTCCATGGTGACATTACACATTTATGCTCAGCCTGCCACCAGGGGAAGCCAAACCAGCCAGACCATTAGATACGATGTTACATTTAGGTGGGAGAGAGGTATTTTTCCTCATACTGTAGGATTGTCCTTCCAATTATGTTGGATCCCTTAAAAAAAATAAAATTTCTTCAATTATTTAAATTTGACTTTATTTGTATAAAATGCTTTCTCTTTCTCTCTCTCTCTATATATATATTTATGTAGGCAATTTATATATTTATAAATATTCTTCATTTTTGCCTAAATTATTAAAATTTTTGGTATATAATTAAGTAAAATAACTCTGAATAATTGTTTATTCCAATTTATCCTGTCTCATCCAATTTTATTTTAACACATTCTGCTATATTAAATTTAACCTCGAAACTTCTCTCTTTACATGTGTGTGAAGGGAACTCCTCCCAGGATCACATTTGGGGCTCTACCTGTGTCCCAGCACTGCTAGAGCTTTATAATACACCAGTGCACTCCAGTGTAGATCATGGCACAGTGACCTAGAAACCTGACCTGGAAAAGATAAGGTTTTCCATCCAGGGTAAAAGAGAAGGAATAAAAGGAGTTCAAGGAAGTGGACTCTCTCTGTTTGCTCAGGTACACGATTAAGGAAGGTGACTGAGGGAACCATGAGGAGAAGCACTCACATGGTTAGTTAGAATAAGCTTTTCTATATATCTGTCTGCCTTCTTTTCTTCAAGTAAATAAATATTAATATGCTCTATGGAAATTAAGGATTGGAGTTTAATTTAGCTTTAACAAATGATCCTTCAGACTACTCAATTAATGACATCATTATTAAAGTTTAAACATACAATTTTTCCACATGAGAAGTAAACATTTTGAACTTATTAAATACTTTGGTCTTTATTAGAGGTGAAATCATTCTTTTCATTGTTGATACTGGTAATTTGATTTTCTTATTTCTTTTTTTAAATCAAATTAACCAATAATTTATTTTATTGCTTTTTTCATAAAGCCTAGTCTAATTTATTAGTTCAATATTTATTTTACTTTCAATTTTATTAATTTCTCCTTTGATTTTTAGGAATACCAATTTAGTCTTTAATTGGGGATTTTAAATTCACCATTTTCCCAATTTTTTTTAGTTTTAGCTCAATTCATTGATCTGCTTTTTCTGTATTTTATTGATATAAGTACTCAGATATAGAAATTACCCCCTAAGTACTGCTATGGCTATATCCTACACATTTTGATATGTTGTTTCCTCTTTGTCATTTTCTTCAGTTAAATCAGTGATTATTTCTATAATTTGTTCTTTAATCCACCAGTTTTGAAGAATTAGGTTATTTAATTTCCACTCATTTTTAATTTGCCTTTCCATTAATACTTACTGATTATATTTTTTGTTGCATTATGATTTGAAAAAGTTGCTTTTAATTTTTATGCTTTTCTGCATTTGGTTGCGAAGTTTTTATGCACTACTACATGGTCAATTTTTGTATATTTACCATGTGCTGCAAAAAAAAAAAATATATATATATATATATTATACA
>NW_025391868.1:0-8962 GCF_016433145.1 Gracilinanus agilis | reverse complement strand
GGGGCTCCCCAGGAGCAGGAGTCGGAGCTGTTTCCCGCCCTGCGGTGTCACTCCCTGGCTCCCGGCTCCAGGCTCCGTCCCTGGCTTTAGTAAGGGGAGAACTTCTGCCTTTCTGACTTCTTGTTGCCATTGGCAGCTGCCATCTTGGCGGTGTAGGCAGTGAGGCCACTGGGAGGTGGCCCTGGGGAGGACGGGGGCAGAGCCAGGAAGGGCACGGGCTTGAGGCCGATGAAGTTGGAAAGGGAGATAGCGTAGGGGGTGCCCAGAAGGCCCGGGGGGGCCGCCGGCAGGGCGGTCAGGGCTGGTGACGGGGCCAAGGGCGGGGAGAAGGGGGCTGACAGGTCTGCAGGACCTGAGCCTGGCGTCCCTCCTGAGGTAGACTTGGCCGTCTCTAAACTGGAGGCAGAGACAGAAGGGAGACATCAGGAGGGCACGAAGGAGGCAGAAGAGACGGGAAAGAAGGGCAGATGCCAGGCGAGGGACGGGATAGAAGGAGGGGCCAAAGGAGAAGCATGGGTGGGAAGAGAGGAGGAAGAGGAGCGGGGCGCCAGGACGGAGTGAAGAACAAGGGAAGGAGGGAGGGAGGATGGAGGAAGGGGCAAAGGAGAGCCAGAGGCAGCCTGCAGCGTTGCCCCATCCTGTCAGGGGCCAGATGTCCTGGAGCTCTTTCTCCCTAGCCCCAGGGGGCCCGTTCCCGTTCTCGCCTTCCCCCAGGGGCTCCACTCACCCCCCTCCTCCTTCTTCCCAAGGCTCACCAGGCAGTGATGAGGTACTGGGCCAGGGCGATGGAGACCGGGGAGCCTGTAATGGTGACGTGCCGCTCCCCAGAGCCCTCCGCCTGATTCCCAATCTTGATGTGCGCCCCCGACATTTGCCGGATCTCACTGATCTTGCTGCCCTGACGTCCGATCACGCAGCCAATCAACTGTAGGAGACGAGCGAGCGCGGTCAGTCCTTCACCTTGGACCTGGGCTGGCGTTAGGGGAGTCTCTCCACTTCCCTTCTTCCTTCTCCCCTCCCCCTGCCCCACCGGGACGGACAGAAATGGGAATGTCCCTAAGGTACCGCCCCTGCCCACACTGGGCTCACGTCATTGGGAACCAGGAATTCCTGCGAACTGGTCTGGGCACTGGGATCCAGTCCTAAAGGAGAGGAGAAGAGACAACCTGGGCATCCCAACCGAGTCCCCTGACTCCATCCCTGACCCAAGACCTCGGGAAATCCTGGGAACCGCATCGCTAAGACCCCAAGGAGCCACACAGACCTTAGAGTTCAATCCCCTCCTTTTACAGGTGAGGGAATGGAAATGTAGAGGGAAGGGATAGGAGGAGAGCAGAGATAGGAGGAGAACCCATTCTCTCGTTCATCCAGCCTTCCCCACTCTATCCCGTGCTGCCTCTGGACATAGAGCCCACAGGCTTAGCCGGGGTTTGGGATCAGATGGACCCCTCTGCCACGGAACCATCTGGGGGATTTGGGGCCAGCCCCCCATTTCTGGGCGTGCCCTCTTCTGTAAAACGGGAAGGAGGGAGCATAAAACTCGATGGTCTCAGACCCCTTGTAGCTTCAAAGCCTGGGACTGACTTCCACACCGGTGTCTCTGGGGCACCGTGGTACTGAGTGTCCAGAAGCTGGGCGAACCCTCTTTTTAAAGGCGTCTGGCCCCCTCCCAGCCCCAGGACGCACTGGCTTACCTGGCACCACACTGGGTGAAGCAAAGGGTACGGGATGGCCTGACAGTTGTTGGAGCTTGCTGACCTGAGCCCAGGAGAAGGGATAGGGAAGGGAGGTAAGCAAGGCTGCCCCCTGCCCTGCCTCGAGCCCTTGATCTTGCCCCCACCCCTGCCCAGGGCCCAGCCTTAATCAATTGTCCCTCTGCCAGCCTGCCAGGCCCTACTTCTGGGAAGGGGAGAGAATATGGAGGGCAAGAAGAGAGCAGGGCTAAGGGGGCCTGGCCCCACTCACCTCTGCTGGAGTCACTGTCCCATACTGGCCCTGAACAGAGAAACCCTGTGTGGGGGGAGGGTGGCAGTTACCATGGTAACAGCCAACCTCCTTTTCTCTGCCTCTCCATCTCTCTGGGGTAGTGGGGGCAAGATGTTCAGGCTACTGAGGGGATACTTGGGGAATCTGAGCATGTTCCCTACCCCCACCCCCTTCCTTGGACCCACAGATCTCCCTTTCCCTTGTACCCCCCCACTGCACCCCCCTCCTTGTTACCTGGTTGGCGGAGAGCAGGACGGTGCCCAGGGAGAGGCTGGGGTGGTAAGGGATGGTAGCTCCTTTGGGAGGGGACTGGAGGGGATGGGGAGGGGGTATTTGGACAAGGTCCCCAGTGACAATACCCAACCGACCCCCATGACATTTAACGATTCCCCAATGCTTTGCCGATGACCCTACTATACCTCGAAACCTCACTGATCCCTAAATCCTCACTGAGTTCCCTACTAACCCCAATACCCCACTTAATCTCCTACTGACTTACCCAGCATCCTAATGACCTCCCACATGCACCACCCCAACCTCGGTGAACTTTTCTAAGAAATCACTGTCTGATTTTCCCTGACCATGCCCGCCCCTCACCTAGGACAATTCAGAGAGCCCCCGTGCCACCTTCCTCCGCTTCAACGTCCTTTCCCACAGCACCCCCCCACCCCACCCCACAGGTGTAGGGGACCTGATCCCCATTGGTGGGTGCAGAAGAGCTGGGACTCAGACTCAGCTCATCCACTTCCTACTCTCCCTCTCTGGGACCCCATCAGCCATCAGCTGCTCCCCGTTCTCCACACCCCGATCATGACCGCTGACACTGCCCTCTCCGGTCCTAAGCTCCAGCGCCCTTCCCCTCTCCGTGCCCACAGTGTGCCGTTTTCAGAACACCACCAGCAGTGATCCCCAGGAGGATAGAGAGGGGCCGCTCCATCCAGTACCTCCAGAATCACTGCACAGATCTGGCGCACACAGAGGATGATGGCATCGGGGACACCAGAAACAGTGACTGCCCGCTCTGTGGAGTTGGGAAGCAGGTCTCCAGCCACCTGTACCTGAGCCCCTGTAGTCTGGGGAGGGAAGAGGAAAGTCTCAGGCTCTTGCTGTCTGAGAGGGGAGTGGAGGGGGGTTGCGACCCCTGGATTTCCCCTTGGTAGCTAGCGGGTTCGAAGGGAGTGCAAAGGGAGCATCACCCTGGGCAAGGCTGGGAAAGCCAACCCTTCCCTGGACTTACCCCAAGGGGGCTTCCATACCTCCCGGATCTCCTTAATCTTGGTCCCTGCCTTCCCAATGAGGGAACCACACTGACTGGCTGGAATGACCAGCCGAAGGGTAACTGGGGGCTTAGAGATGCTGCCACCATTTGGGGGGCCTGTACACAGGTCCTAGAGAACAAGGAGGGGAGAAGTCAGCCAACCCCCCCAAAAAAAATATATATATATACACACACTTCATCTCCAGGCTTCATTATTTCCCTTATTCTCCATCTCTCCTCAACTTCTGAAAACACAATTCAATCCAATTCCTTCTTCATCCAGGAAGCTCTCTTTGGAAAATATCTTCCCCTTCAATCCCTGCCCTCCAACTGCTCTTTAGCCCTCGTCCCCGCGAGACTAATGCACTCAGGGCCATGATCATAGATTGACATTTGCTCAGACGGTTTTAAAAGAATACAGACGGGACAGCTAGATGGCTTAGAGGACTGAGAGTTGGGCCCAGAGACAGGATGTCCTGGGTTGAAATCTAGCCTCCGATACTTCCTAGCTGTGTGACCCTGGCAAGTCACTTAATTCTCATTGCCTAGCCCTTACTGTGTAGTATTCTAAGACAGGTTAGAGTTTAAACAAACAAAAAAAAAAGAATAAGGAGGAGGTAGTCTGTCTCCCTTTAGACAAAGGACTCCTTAAAGGTAAAGCCTTGATTTCCTTTATAGGTCAGGGGTTCCATGAAGGGTGGGCTTCTTCCTTCTAAGACCAAGGAGCCCAGAGTATAGGGACTGTCCTCCCCCTATGCCATAGGCTCCTCCATCAAACAGGGACTATGTCGCTCTAGCTCCTTCCCTCGTGTCCCTCATTCTGTGGCTCAGTTCTCAGTCTGGGTTTCATCATTCAGCTATTTCAGCACCCAACTCTGGGATGGAGGGAGGCGGGACAGAGAAGCCCCGGGGCGTTGGGTTCCAGGAGCCCACCTCATCCAGTTTGAAGGCAATCATGGACACAGCATGGAAGACAGCACCCGTGGAGCCGGTGATGGTGGTGATCCGCTCTGGACAGGAGCCCTCTGAGATGGTGATCCGGGCACTGCTCTGGAGTGGGGGGGAGGGAAGAAGGACGACAGGACAAGGGCAGCAAGGGCCAAAGCACCAGGAGGAAGGCAGGCACATCAGTCTGGCCTCGGCCCAGCCCCATTCTCCCCAGGAAGCTCCCTAGGTTGCCCTTTCTGTCCTTGACCCCACTCGTCCCCCACCCCTTTTCAGAAGCTGGGAAATCCCTCTTTTCTCTTCTGGAGCCTCTTGTTTTCAGCCCTGGAGAAGGACATAGCTGTGTGTGTCTGTCTGTCCTCATCCCAGGGAGATGGGAAAGTTGGAGGCTCTCGGGCTCCCATACTCTCGGCTACTCACCTGCTCTCGGATCCTCTTTACTGTCTCTCCTTTCTGTGGAAGGAAGGAAGGAAGGGAGGAAAGTACAATCCCAGGCTCAGGCTGGCATGGTGGTGTACAGAAGGGGAGAGGGAATGGTACCAGGACACTCAAGGCTGATGGTGATCATCACTTACCTTTCCAATGATGCTGCCCACCTCCTGTCAACATAAGGGGACAAGCCTGGATCAGAGAAGCTCTGACCTCCCTCTCTTAGCCATCCCCTATGTCTGGGCACCAAGCTTCTCTCTCCCTCCTACTAGCACTGAGGCACCTTGAGTCTAACCAGGCTTTAGTAATCAACTGAAAAAAGTCTGGTCTATTGTAGTAGATCTGGGGTGTTTTGACTTCTGGAACCACAATGCTACTCCAGCCCTATGACCCCTCAGAGTCCATGGGTACCCCCATCTCCACCCCCAGCTTCCATTCTCCCCCAAAAGAAACGTTGGATTAGAAATAAGGAGGTCTGAATTATTTGACTATAACTATAGGACCTTGGACAAACTCTATCCCTCCTTTGGACCTCAGTTTCTCCAAGTAAAATAAGAGAGTTGGTCTCTAAGAGCCCTTCCAGTTCTGATGTACTTTTGGCATTATTCCTTTCTACTTTTCTGGCCCATCCAACACTTCTGCCCGCCAGCTCCCAAATGTTCTCCCCAAGTACCCCTGGCCCATTTTCCCTATTCCCTTGCTTCCAAACTGGACCTTTCCTTCCAGGGCCTCCATTTTGGAAAGGGGCAGAGGCTGGTCAACCTTTATTCCCCTCTTGGGGGTGCTTTCTTCAACATCCTGCCCCCACGCCAGGGGAGCTTCATCGTGCCCTCTTCTCACTTTTCAGCTCCCTTTTAAGTGTGGTCATCCCCCCCAGGAGAATGTTAGTTCTCTGTGGGGAGAGGCTGCCTTTTCTTTTTCGCCAACATTTGTATTTTGGGCTCTTTGTACGGTACTTAGCACACAGTAAGCGCTGAGTAAATACATTGCCTTGCCTTTCCATGCATGATCATGCGCAGCGTGAGGGTGATGCTCAGCTCCGGCTCCTCTTCGAGCCCTGGGTCAGAGCCACTCATCCTGTCTGGGGAGACTGCCACCAAGGAGGTGGCCCGACAGTGCATCCACCTGGCCTGATGGCCGCCTGCTCTACAATGGCAGAGAGAGAAGATGGCAGAGGATTGCCTGAGCCCCTTCCATTCTAGTGCCAAGCATCAGGGCCCATCCTTTGGGAGTCGGGAAAATCACTCTCAGTCTGGCTCTGGCCCTCGTTTGGCTGAGTTGTTTCCCTTCTCTGGGCCTTACCTCTCTCGTAGCCTTTCCCGGGAGTTGGTGAGCATGAAACGAAAGGAGACAAAACTGAATTTTGTCAGAAAAAAAGCTCTATAGAAATGTGAGAGATTTATTATACGTATTATAACCACAATATATAATCAGTGTCATAATCATCAAAGTAGACTAATGGTAGAATCACCTCTTGGTGACTTAAAAAAAAAAACTTTCATCTTCTGTCTTAGAATCAATATTCTATTGGTTCTGAGGCAGAATAGCTGTAAGGGCTAGGTAGTGGGGGTTAAGTGACTTGCCCAGGGTCATGAAGCGAGGAAGTGTCTGAGGCTAGATTTAAACCCAGGACCTCCCGTCTCTCGACCTGACTCTCTATCCATTGAGCCACCCAGCTGCCCCCCTTGGTGATTTCTAATGACCATAGCTGAGGAGGGGAATTGGGGAAATTCCTAGCACTGGCAGGAGGGGTTATATGTGCTCTTGCCAACTTTCCAAAGACAGGACAAGAGGAGTCTTTAACCAAATAGTTAAAGGTGGGAGCCATTCTACCAGTAACTAGTATCACTTATGGGATTCCCATTACCTCTTTACTCAGTATCCTTCCAGGGCTCCCTAAAGCCCACTGGATCAAGTCCAAACTCCCTAGCCTGGTGGGAAGCCCTCTATGATATGGCTTCAACTTCTGTATCTCCCTCTCCCACTTCCACTCCCCCTTGTATGATTCCTCGGTTCCAGCCTGGCTGGTTTCCTTTTTCTCTTTCACATATATTCCAGGTGTCCTACCTCCAGATCTTTGTTTACAGATGTTCTGCAATGCTTTCCTATCTACTTCTCCATCTTCTTCATCCTTCATAATATAGCTCAAAGATCACCTCCTCTGTGAAGCCTTCCTAGGGCACCCCAGCCCAAACTCATTCCTTCAACCAACAAGTGTCTCTTGCCTGCAGTACTGAGGTACAACTTTTGGGTTTGGTCTCCCCCACAATGGGAATTCTATAAATGCAGGGCCTGCCACCAACCCTTCTCTATCTCCCTTACCTTATGAGTTTCTTGAGGGCTGCACCCATTTTCTAGAACCCAAATCTCTGGGTTCCTAGCGAGGGCTTAAAAAAAACTAAAGCAACTATAGGAGGAGATCTATGTCCTGCCTAACTATGATATGGTTTGACCAGCAGAGTGGTATAGTGAATGAAAAGCTGGCCGTACAGCCAGAAAGAGCTGGATTCAAATCCTTCCTCTGATCTATTGACTGTGAGACTGGACAAGTCACGTAACCTCTCGACGATGAATTGCAGAGAGGGTGCCAACGTTCGTTAGTGGAGGGGGTTTCCTCGCTGGGGAGCTCCCTATACCAAAGTCACAGGCCCGGTGCATATCTTTTTAGAAATCCTAGCCTGTGGGGCAGTGGTTGTAGGATCTAGGTTCTAGCTCTAACTCATGGTGGGACTTTGGACAACTCCCTTTGGGCCTCCTCTGGACCTCAGTTTTGCTGTTTATAAGATGGGAAGCCTTTCTCGGTCCCCCTTCGAGCTCGTACTTCCCTCCATTACTGATTTCCCCTGTATAGACCTTATTTGTTCATCGCTGTTGACGTGTCATCTTCCTCATTAGACTGTGAGCTCTTCAAGGGCAGGGGCTGTTTCTAGACTTTCTCGGTATCCCTAGTGCTTAGCACAGTGCCTGGCACAAGGAGGGGACTTCGTAAATGTTTATTAACTGCTTGATCACCCCATCAGACTATGAAATATAGAAGTACTTTCTGAGAGGAGCAGAAAGCACCGTATAGATGTCGGGTTATTAATACTATTACCAAGACCCCCGAAGAAGGTGGGCTGAGCATAAGGCTAGGATTAAACCCCCACTGTTCAGCCCCTCCCGGCCACCTGCCCCTCCCAAGTCCTGGCCCCCTTTCCCCCCATCAGCTTTAATCCTGGACCTTAATCCTGCTTGGAAATCCTTGCCCAGCCTGCCTTGGCCAAGCCCCCGCCCCCTGAAACAAACCAACCAGCCCAAAGATTAAGGCAGCCCAGGGCCCTGGGGTGAGGTGACCCGCCAGATGAGGGGGTCACAGCTCCTAGGGGTGGCGGAGAATGCAGCCCCCCAGACAGCGCCCTGCCTTTGGGGACAGACTGAGCCCCAAGTCTAGTCACCCACCCTGAGTTCTGCCTGGTCTTCTCCAAGGGAGTCCCATCTCTGGTGAGCCAGAGCCCCGATCCTCCTCACAGCGCCCCTCTGGTCCAGGGAGCCCTTCCACAAAGCTGGTTCTTTGTGTCTCATCCTACTGCCCTCGGGCACGGCCCAGACTCGCTTACTCCAGAACGCTTACTGCCATGTTGCACCTCCGGCGGCCCAGGGGCGTCCTGGGACAGGGTCCCCCTTCCCAGGCTGGAGCCCCCGCGGGTAGGAATCCGCCCCGCTCTCTAGTGCCTCCTCCTCCGCAGGGCCAGAGGCCGGGGATGGGGAGAGCTCACAAAGAAAGGCCCGGCCTTGCTCCTTCTCTCCATCACTGCCTGGCCTTCTCTGGGCGCTTTCCTCCTCTAGGAAATGGGAGGTCTGGCCTCCTCGGGATCTCTGCCCCAGCTCGGACGCTCCTGGGCTAGGCCCTCCCCAGCAGGGCAGGGGCGGGGGTCCCTGCTGTCTCCTTCCTCTGCCCGGCAGGCCCAGCTCCTTCGGGGGGCCTCGGGAGGTGGGAGCCCACGGCTTATCAGTCATTCCAGGCCTAGCTTTCGGCAGTTATTTATTGCTCTGGCCAGGTCGGGCAGGGTGACAGTGGGCGTTGGGCCTCTGCCCAGGGCCATGTGGCTGCCACGCGTCAGGACAGACTGACCTCACCCTCACCTCGGGGACTCGGGGGGCACAGCTCCCCCTTTATAGCTCTCCTGTCCGCAAGAGGCCCGGAGCGAGCTCCGGCTCTCCGCTTGTCTAGGAAATTCTCACTGAGGGCCCCTGGGCTCCCGACCCCCATGGACTCGGCTCCCAGGGCCTCCTCCCAAGCCCCCCGCGCCCCCTGCTCCTGTAGTCTTCTCCCACTCCCACTCCCCACCCCCGCAGCCGGATGGG
>NW_025391867.1:0-2330 GCF_016433145.1 Gracilinanus agilis | reverse complement strand
GAGAGAGGGAGGGAGGGAGGGAGGAAGAAGAGAAGATAGGAGGACAGGAATGGAGGAAGGGAGTAAAGCACGAAAAGAGAGAATGGGAAACACTGTGCTAAGCACTGTACAGATATCTCATTCAATCCTCATCACTACTCTTCTAGATGAGGTGGTATTATTATTCCCATGTTACAGTTTAGGAAACTGAGGCAAACAGAGGTTTTAGTGTTTTACCCCAGGCCACACAGCCAGTAACTATCTGATGCTGGATTTGAATTAATATTTGTTGTATCTTCTGTAGCTGGTCCGGTCAACAATGGGAATGAGTCAACAATGTGATGGGGACGACAACAATAACATCAACATCAACAACAACAAAGCCAAGAAATCTAAATATTACAAATGAGGCTTTTACTCCTCTTCATATGACACTGAAGTGTCACTTTAATTCTTTGGTGGGCACTGTTCTAGAGGATAAAGGATCTAAGGTCAAAAACAAGTTCTGATACTAATTACAGAAGCATAGACAAAGCACTTGATCCCTCTCAGACTTCATTTCCTCTTCTGTTCAGTGAGGAAAATTATATTTGTATTCCCTTCTTTACTGGTTGATGTAAGAAAGTGCTTTTGAAACCTAGAAAATCTGAGCCAATTGGTTCCCTTTAGGATTCTGAAAAAGCTGTATTGTATGTGATTAATTATGACATAAATTCTATGGTCTTAGGTAAGTAATTTCATATTTCTTAGCCTTAGTTTTCTCACCTGTAAGGTAAAGATATTGAACTAAGTGATCTCTGTGGTCCCTTTTCAGCTCTAAAATCCAATGATTTTGTGAAATTTGTGAAGAATGTGTATCAATTGCCCATCTTAGTCACATGGTAGAATATCAAGCATTCCCTGACCATAGTTTACCTTTTAGGGGAAGTGAGCTTTCTCCTACTGGGATTTTTCCAGTTATTTCTAAAATCTCCATCTGTTCTCAGTATCTATTGGATGATGTTAAGAACATAACTTTGGCCTGGCCTCCAAACCTCCCTTTAAGTGAGCATGAACTTCCTGTTCTCATAGAATTCTTGAAGTGGAGGTTCTCACTTTGATGTCAATGTTACTCTTGTAATCACAGCGTGGGGCTTTGGGGGTTATTGCTGATTAAGAAAAGAACCTTTTCAAGGCTATGATTATATTGTCAAATTTTAGAAAGAGTTAAAATGGAATTTATTCAGATGGTGGAACCATCCACAGCCTCTTGCTAACAGTGGCCTGTCATACTTTTTATCACAACCTGGAACATAAGTATTTGATCTGCTAAATGGAAAGAATAATATAGAAAAGCATATTCCAATCCAATAACATTTGTTAAACACCTACTATGTGTCTAACTCTATGCTAAACACTTGGGATACAATTAATAAAAGGAAAGACAACTCTTGCCCTCAAGGAGCTTATAACCCAAAGTGGGAAACAATACACAAAATAACACAGGAAACAAGACAGGGGTACCCAAGAGGAGGGAATGTTATGTGGAAGCCAGACAGGGAAGCAGATACAAAGAGGAATGACTTGAGTCCATTTTATATAAGAAGGTATCAGGAGGAATTTGGTACTTTATCCTCCAATTCTCTATTCAGAGTAGAGAGAAGACTGAGGAAGGTGGTGTCAGTCAGGGCTTGAGTTAGCATATAGTGATGAGTTTAGAAATATTGAGCATTGGTCCCTCTTGGGAGAGACAACTTGTTCCTTAGAGTAAAAGCCAGGCAGGATAGCAGCTACAAAGTGGAGATGCAAAATTGATTCTGGTCTAATAGAAATATTCAATGAAAAAATATTAGTAAGTTTTCATTTTTATTGGTGTAACAGTAGCAAAAGATAAGAAAAAAGTATTTCTGATTTACTTATTACAAAGTAATGAAGTAGTTTATGAAAACAAAATTGAAAAAAACAAAAAATTACTGGATTGTACCTAAAAATATATGATAAAAATGTCATTGTGGTCATTTAAAATATTTTAACAACATGACTGAACTGTCATCTCTTTCTTTAAATTTTCATATCTTGCTGGTAAGTTTAAAAACTTTATCCATAAATCAGTGAATTTGCATACTTCAATCAATATCAGGATCAGATGTTCATAATTTTTGCTTCACAACTTCGACTTTGCTTAAAAAGATATACTTGTCTCTGAAAATTAACTTCTTCATTTGTACACTGTGCTTTTTCAGAAGAATCAATAGCTTCTTTAAACACTCATTATTGACCCAAGTAAAGAATGTTATCATCAGTCGATACATTTCAGTGTGAATTAAATGATTCCAAATATCATCTATTTCATCCAAACTAAACTTTTTTTC
>NW_025391866.1:0-11732 GCF_016433145.1 Gracilinanus agilis | reverse complement strand
GCTGTACTGGACCTGATGGGAGATGAGACCCCCAGCCTGGCCAGGGGGCGGCAGCAGCTGAAGTGGTGAGCACCCGCGGCGGGGCGGGGCGGGGCGGGGCGGGGGCGGGGCCGGCCCAAGACCCCGCTGAGCCGCCCCTCCCCCTCTGCCCCAGGGACCGCAAGAGGAAGCGCTTTGTGGGCAGCTCCGGCCAGGAGGACAAGAAGAAGATCAAGACCGAGAGCGGCCGCTACATCAGCAGCTCCTACAAGAGAGACCTGCATCCTGGGGCGGGGCCTGTGGGGGCGGGGCCTGGGCCAGGGGCTCTGGCTGTAAATGGGGGAGGGGGCGGCTGTCCCCCAAAGCCCTTGTGTATCCTGGGACCTCCTTAACCTGGAGCTCAGCTACCAGAAGTGGAAGCAGAAGAACAGGATCGAGGACCGGGACTCCGAGGAGGATGAGGGCCAGGCCAAGAGGAGAGGCCCGAATCGGGGTCGAGGCCGAGGTGAGGGGAAACTGAGGCAGGGGAGGGCTGGGACCTTGGAGCCACCAGACTGGAGGGGAAACCTAGTTGGAGTCCCTACCATTGGGGTCCCCTCCTATCCGGCATACGCGCCCCCTTATAGGAGACTCCCCCCCCTTCACCCCTCCCTGAATCCCTGTGGGGGGGAGGCAGCACTCCCAGCTAAGGATAGGCAGCCCTTAGGGGGGCGGGTGTGTGGCTTCTCCAGGCTGGCTGGCAGGTTCCCTGGGCCTCTGCAGAGCTCTGTCCCCCCGGCCAGTCTCTTGAACTTCTAGCCTCCATTTTCACATCTGTTAAATGGGGAGAGCAATAGCCTTGCTGAAAGCCCTTGTGAGGCTAGAGCAGGCAGTCTGTGAAAGGAGGCCGGGGCCGCCCCTCCTCCCCTGACCCAGAGCGGAGGCTGGCCTCGTGCTGAGGTTGCTGGGCATGCATATGGGTGTGCATGGGCTTGCGTGCACTCGCTGGCTTTCTGCCTCCCTCCTGACCACCCACCTGGGCCTCCTCTGTGCTGGTACCTTGAGCTTTGCTCCCAGCTGCCTTTCTCTGTCCTGTCTGCCACGTGGGGCTGTTTTGTATCCCCTCAGCTTTCAGTCTCATTTTCCTGGGGGGGGGGGTCTGGGTTGGGGGCTGGAGCGTGCTGGGAAGGGAGGGGGCAGGGGCAGCTTTCGGCGCCCCCCAAGATGGGCGCCTCGTCTTTAAGCCGACCAAACCCATCGGGTGCCCCAATGGCTGCCTGTATGGCCGGGGAAGGCGATTGCCCCAGAGCAGGGCCCAGCCACCAGGTCCAGCCCCCCAGGAGGGCTTCCCATTGAGACGGCCACAGGACCGAGGGAGGCAGGCAGGAGGCCTGGTGTGGAGGCCTTGCAGAGGGTGGGCTACTCCCGCAGGCCTGGTTTGGCTGGCACGTGAGAAGGGGCAGCAAAGGCAGGTGCCCATCGGGGGCCTTCAGGGCTGTCTCTGGAGGCAGGGCCTGTGTGTGGGCCCCCTGGGACAGCTGGGCCCGGGACCTCCCCGCCTCTGCCCGGCTTCTCGGAGGACCCCGAGAAGTAAGAGCCGGGTACCTCACCTATGTACCTGCTGTCGCGGCCCTCCCTGAGCCCAGCGGCGCACCCGTGACAAGAGCACCTGCCTCGGTGGGCCGCTTGTTCAGCTCGTTTACTTTTCTGTCATCGCTGCTCTTATGGCCTTAGACTCGGGCCAGTGTTCCCTCCCCCGCCTGGCTTCAGTTCCCTGTCCAGATAGACACACGTGCAGATCTTCTGCTCTTCTGGGGCCGATGGACTCCCTGAGAGAAGGGCCTGGGGGGAGCCCGGGCTTCCGTGGCCCCCCAGCTCCATTTCCAACTAGGATCACCGCTAGAGAGCCAGAAGGAGCCACCCAGGCCCCTGGCAGCCCCCTCATTTTATAGACGAGGAAACTGAGGCACAGACTGCCCCGGCCAGTGCCTTGCTCAGTCCCACAGCCAGTCGGCGTCTGGAGGTTCCGATGCGGCTTCCCCGTCCCTTCCCGGAGCCTCTGGCTGCAGAACGAAGGGCTCCGAGGGCCGTTTCCCAGCTCCGCTTTGAGCGGCTGGTGACGGGGAGCAGCTTCATTTGTGGGGCAGCCCCGGTGACCTCCCTCGTGTCTCCTGCAGGGGCATCGGCGGGCCGCACGCAGGGGCCGGGTGGGCGCGTGCGCTCCGAGCTGAAGAACAAGCAGCAGATCCTGAAGCAGCGGCGCCGGGCGGAGAAGCAGCGCTTCCTGCAGCGAGGCGGCCTCAAGCAGCTCTCGGCCCGCAACCGGCGGCGGGCGCAGGAGCTGCGGAAGAGCGCCTTCGGCAGGGGCCCCGGGGGCAGCCGCAAGGGCAAGATGAGGAAGAAGATGTGAGATCCCGCTGAGGAGCCGAGCCCCGGGCCTGCTGCCTGACAGGGAGACGCGTCCCTGCTCTGCACCCCCTCCCAGGTTCCCACCAGAGACCTGCGGGGTCCCGGCTCCCCGGGTTGGCCTCGCTCCCAATTCCGGGCTGACGGGGAGGCGGCGAACATGAAAACATACGAGGCGCTCACGGCTCAGGAGCTGGAAGTTTGGAAAAGGAGATTCCCCAAGTTCTTTCTGTCCCCTTACAAGGCCACCACGGAGCTCCGTCCTGTGCTGACCTTGAGTTTATACTTGACGGATTTTTCACTCCAAGTGAGTGATTCATTGATGAGACTAGGAATAATGCAAATTTAATGGATTGTTTGGTCTGAGGGAGTGAACATCCCTGGGCCTGGGCCTGGGCCTGGGCCTGGGCCTGAGCCTGGGTCTGAGCCTGGGTCTGGGCCGGGAGGCTGCCCGCTTCCTGCCCTCCTCCTCCCGCCCAAGAGAAGGAACCTGTTTGCTCAGGCCCTGCTGCTCCCTCATCCTGGAGGACTGGCCCCGGGAACCCCCCAGAGGGCCTCCCAGAGATGATGGGGTGCAAGCCGAGGGGTTGGGGGACACATTGCCGCTACACCCAGCAGGTGCCTAATAAACCTTGAATCCACATTGGTGAATTGTTCTCTGACTGTGAAGGATTAATGGTATGTGTCTGACTCAGAACAGAGCAGCCAGACACCCACCCACACCCTCCTCCCTGCTGGATGGGGCAGTCCTACCTCTCCTGTCAGCAGCTCCTTGCAGGGAAGAGGCCTAGCGGTCAGCGGGGGGCCTGGGGTCTCCCTGCTGAGACTTGGCCAACATGGCGGAAAGATCCTGGAAGTAGAGCTGCACCTGGGGGCCCCGCCACAGCTGTGGTCAGTCATCCCAGGGGGCACTGCGGTATGGAGAGCCTTCCCCGCCCCTCTTCTAGCGCTCCCCTTGGATTTGGCCCCTTTTTATCCGGTGTCTGCAGGGGAGCCCTGGTGTGGGCTTGTCTCCCCCCTTCGATTGTGGGCTCCTGGAGCCGGGGGGCCGTCTGCTTCTCCTTGTATCCCCAGCGCTTTAGCACAGTGCCTGGCCCAGAGGGGCCACTTAGTTTTGCTTCCTGTGCATGGGGACGACTGATCAAACCAAGGGGGACAGCTGGGGGCCCTGGTAAGAGAATCAGGCCTGGAGACGGGAGGTCCTGGGTTCAAATGTGGCCTCAGATACTTCCTAGCTGTGTGACTCTGGGCAAGTCACAACCCCAAATGCCTGATCCTTGTTACTCTTCTGTTTTAGAACTGATACTTAATACCAATTCTAAGGATCAAGTTTAAAAAAATTTTTTATAAACCATTGAGAAGTGATGAAGGTCTGAATGAGGGCGGCAGCTATGTGAATGTGTGAGAAGGGGATGATGGCTGTGAGAGATGGCCAGAGAAATGATGGGGCCGCTGGGTGGGTCTGGGGGCTGAGAGAAAGGCTGGGGGACGGGGACAGAAAGATAGGTCTGGGGAAGGGAAATCTCTCTCTTTTTTTTTTTACCCTTTACCTTCTGCCTTTCTATTCAATACTGTGTTTCCCAATATAGCTCTTCCCCCAAGTCATCCTTTATTTCATTTTTGACCCTAACTTCTGTCTTAGAAGCAGTACTGTGGGAAGGGCTGGCGATGGGGGCCAAGTGACTCGCCCTTAAGAGGGCAGCCACAAACCTGGAGAGTGTCAGGGATGTGAGGAGAAGCCTTTAGATGGTCACTTGGGAATGACCATCTCGTTTAACCCAGACAGGCCCAGAGAGAGGAAGGCGACTCAAGTGCTATTGAGAGTAAGCTAGAGCCAGGGCCAGATCCCACTCTAATTGGAGCGAATGGCCATCTGCAGGCTGAGGCAGAAAGGAATAGGACATACCAGGGTAGAGGGGCGTCCAGCCCCACTTACCTGCTCCAGCTGCCCCTCTGTGTCCTCCATGGCCAACTCGGGAACTTCCTTCCTCTGCTTACAGACCTTCTGGTACAGGTTGAGGGCTGCCATCTTGATCTGCCCAAGAAGCAAAGTCTTCTGGGCCGCCGTGTTCTGGATGTGGACCCACCTGGACTCCTGGAGATACCGGAGAGGAGTCAGAGCTTGGCTGAAAGGGCCCAGAGTGGGCACCATCCATCCGCACTGGCCTTCTTCCCAGTTTGCCCAGCACTCAGTGCCAACTCACAAGGGTCCCCAAACCCTCACTTGAACCTTCAGTTTTTAGACTGTAGACTGAAGAGGAAATCCAGAGGACTGTGTCCTTGGTCCCCTTTCAAATACTCTCCCCCGACAAAAAAAGTGCCAGAAGTTCCACTGCCTGAGAAGAGACATATGCGGCCTCCCGTTTGTTTCAGGCACACTGAGTCCAGTTAGGCCAAAGAGAAGACTTGAGGCTGCTGAAATAGCAGATCCTGGGAGCAAGAGGCCAAAGCCAAGGCTATGGGTGGAAGAGAGGAAGGCGGCTTCTAAGCCAACCTAATGACCCCTTTACCAACAGGATGGACTGACATAGGTAGGAAGCTCCCCATCCAGGGCAGCGTCTTAAAATAAAAAGGCTGCCTGAGAACTTAGAGGGAATGACATAGGGAAGATTTCTGACTACAACAGACCAGGCTTTGATGGGCAGCGGAAAACTGATTGTTAAATTTTCGAGGTGAGTATTTACGCCTCTGAAATTGGAAAAGGTTACAAATCAGCCCTGGATTTAGTGATTTTTTAATGTTTAAAATTTTAATTAATTTAAAAAAAAAAAAAAAAAAGCACCCTCACCTTCCATCTTAGAATCAGTACTGTGTATCGGTTCTAAAGCAAAAAAGCAGTGAGGGCCAGGTAATGGGGATTAAGTGACTCGTCCAGGGTCACCCAGCCAGGAAGTGTCTAAGGCCAGATTTATTGTTTTATTGATTATCTAGACCAGTGATTCCCAAAGTGGGCACTACTGCCCCCTGGTGGGTGCTGCAGCGATCCAGGGAGCGGTGATGGCCAAACTTATTTTTGTATTACATTCTATTCTGAGTTCAATAAATAGTTTCATGATTTCCAGGAGGCTAAGTAATATTTTTTTCTGGAAAGGGGGCGGTAGGCCAAAAAAGTTTGGGAACCCCTGATCTAGACTTAAGAATCTTGTATGGAGAATTTTAGTAATGCAGATTAAACTCAAAAGTGTGCCTAGCATGCTTTTTAAAAATATATATAAGGGGGCAGCTGGGTAGCTCAGCGGATTGAGAGCCAGGCCTAGAGACAGGAGGTCCTGGGTTCAAATGTGACACTTCCTAGCTGTGTGACCCTGGGCAAGTCACTTGACCCCCATTGCCTACCCTTACCACTCTTCTGCCTTGGAGCCAATACACAGTATTGACTCCAAGACGGAAGGTAAGGGTTTAAAAAAAAATATATATATATATATACATATATATATATATATATCTCATTACAGTCACCGGCACTGCCTCTGTTGGACCAGGTGATCTAACATTGTTTCCAAGCCCGTTATTAAGTGCCCGGTGTGCCAGGCACTACTAGGCAGTGATGATATGGAGACAACGATTTCCAGGGGAGGAACCAGCAGCTAAGGGGCAAAGGAAGGCCCCTTATGTAAAATGGGGAGCCTCAGAGGAATTCCAGAGGCAGAAGAGGGAGTGCATGCTAGGCACGGGGCACAGTCGGTGCAAAGGCACAGAGATGGGAGACATAGAAACAGTAGGAAAGCCAGCTTGGCTATTGCCTCCCCTGTTGTAAGATAAACTGAGGGCTGGAGTTACTTTAAAATGCTTCTCGTTCAGTCATGTCGATGGTGTCCAACTCTTTGTGGCCCCTTTTGGGGTGTTCTTGGCAAAGACACTGAGGCGGTTGGCCATTTCCTTCTCCAGTGTGACACTGGAAATTTGGGAGTCCTTGAACTAATTCTGAGGTCCCTGATCTAAACTTCCTGTGGACATTTAGGGCTCTTCCAAACTACATTTCCCATGATCCATCTGGCTTCCTCTCACATAATCACGTGGGCAGGAAGCATAATAATGTAAAGTATAAAGACTAAGGACTGGATTGGTACTTTCTCTTGAGCCAGGATGGGAGGAAGAGGTAACAGGGCCGGGTATTTTCAAACTAACTCTTAACAGGCACGTGGCTTCATTTTCCTAAATGGCTATCAATAAACCCTTTAAAATCCTAATATTTTTAAATCTATCCTTTTATATCAACTTCCTTTCTTACACCAGCAGCTCATTTTATAGATGAGGAAACCGAGACCAACAGGGTGAAGTGACTTGTCCAGGGTCACACAGCTATTAGGCGTCTGAAGCCAGATTTGAACTTGGGTCTTCAGGAGTTCTGGGCAGAGACACGGTGGTCTCTCCACTGCCCCACCTCGGTGCCTGATAAATATCGATGCATGAATCAACCATAGAGGATGTAGTGATAGACAACAAGGCTGGAAGGAGAGCTCGGAGCCTTTTGGAAAGGGCTTTCGAGGCCAGCCAGAGGCCTCTGTATGTCATCCTAGAGGGAACAGGGCATGACTGGGGGCCCCTGAGCAGCGCAGGAGGAAGAACCCTGGATTTGTCATCAGGAGTCTCTTGACGTTTCTGATGTTCCGCCCCGTTGGGCAGCCCGTGGGAAAGGGAAAGGGGGCCCTGGCTGTGCCTCCACGTACCCACTGCAGCGCCTCCGTCCTGACCTCCTCCAGGCGCAGCTGCAGCTCGGCCAGCCGGTTATTCTGACGCAGGATTTCGTCGTTCTTGTCCTCCACCAGCTTGAGCAGCTCGAGCCGGGCCTCCTCCAGGGCCTCGTGCAAAGCCTGCTCCCGCTCGGCCAGGATGGCCTGAATGTCGGCCAGCCCGCCGAAGCGGGCCATCAGCTCGGGGATCTCCTGAAACTGCAGCAGAGGGACGCGGTCCCCGCTCACCTGGGACGTCCGGCCTCCTTCCCACGACGACCCTGCGGGATAACAGAACTGCCCCCTTCTACGGACCAGGGAAATCGTGTACCGAGAGCAGAGGCGCTCCACCTGGGGCAGCTGTAATTTGTATTTTATTTTTTACTTTTAAGTTTAACTAATTTTGGGGTCAAAACAAAAAGATTTTGTTTATAATTTGTATTTGAAAATATTTTTATAACTACATTTCAACATAGTTGGTTTCCGTGGTAATCCTATATATTCTATTTCATGTATCTAAAAAGCTGGGTGGCTCAGTGGATAGAGCCGCAGGCCTAGAGACGGGAGGTCCTGGGTTCCAATCTGGCCTCAGACGCTTCCTAGTGGTGTGACCCTGGGCAAGTCACTTGCCTAACCCTTACTGCTCTTCTGCATTGGAACCAATACACAGCATTGATTCTAAGACGGAAGGGATTAAAAAGAAAAGAAAATAGAGGATGGCTCGGGGAGAGATATGTTGGGAAATGTGGGTGACAGAAAAACAAAAGACACCAATGAACATTTTTTAATGAGAGTCGATCTTGGCTCGTGACCAGTCCCTAGTGGTCAGGGGTACACAGGAGGGAGAGTGTCTACATGGCGGAGGCCGCCCGGGGCTCACCTCCTCTGACTGGGCCACCACCTGCTCCAGGTACTGGGCGAAGGGTCGGTATTTATTCAGCGTCTGCTCCAGTTGCTCCTTCTTCTGGACCAGCCCCTCCAACTCCTCCTTCAGTGCCTGGGCTTCGGCCTCCTTCTGCCGCTGTTCCTCTGCCCGGCGCATGGCCCGGCTCTGCTTGGCCTCTGTGTCCTGGCCAAAGGAGGGGCTTGGACTCTGCCCGTCCTGCCCCCTGGGTTTGAGATAGCCCTGCCATTCTGGGGACGGGGAGTGACGGGCAATGCCAAGGGACAGAACTGGGCACGAAGGAGGCACCAAGGAGGCTTGAGCCTGGCTAGAGGTCTAAGCTGGCTCTGCGGGGCCTCCTCTGTGGATGCCAGGGAAGCAGAGGGTGCCCAGAGTCCCAGACAGCTTCCTAGGAGGCGAGCTCCCTCCTGTCCCAAGAGCCTCTCACCTTCAGGAACTTGTCAAAGCGGATCATGGACTCCTTCAGTGCCTCCTCCTTCTGTTCTAGGGCCTCCCTTCGCTGCTTCAGAGCTGACATCTTTACCTTGAACTCCTGAGGGTGGGAAGGGAGAGGGGGATTCAGCTGGACCCCAGAGGTGGGCTCCACCATCCCCATCCATACACACACCCATTCCTACAGGTCACCGAGTGTTTGCTGAGCCACCAGAAGAGAGGGAGTGAGCCAGGAACTGGGAACTGTAGAACCTCGGAACTGGCAGGTCCTTAGAACAGGGAATGTCAGGGCTGAGAGGGTTCTAGGACAGTACCTGGTCCAACGCCCTCTTTTTACAAAAGTGATTGCCCAAGATCACATATCCCAGCGATTTCGTGGCCAAGGAAGAATCAGAATTCAGGTCTCCAAATCCCAATCTGGATTCCTTCCATTCCAAAATCTCCCCGTGCCCACCAAGACCAGGGCACACATCTCCACAACTCTGCTGCAGCTGAGAGAGAGCTCGGGTACTGATAGACATGCGCAATCAAACTGCTCGAGCACTCTGTGGTACCCCAGCATCTAGAGGATGGCCAGCATCCCGGGAAGCTGGGAGAGTCCCCCAGGCTGGCAGCCCCATCTTCTTCCTCCCTCCTCTCCCCTCATATTGAAGACAAGGCTGAGTCAACAGCAAAGTCACCTCCTTCTTAGCTTGCAGAGTCTCCTCCATCTCTACCATCTCTTGCTTCTTCTCCAGCAGCTGGGTAGCATGGCTGATATAATTGTCCTCATGAACTGGTGTCTTCCTGAGGGAAGAAGAAAGAAAAGGAGGAGGAGGAGGAGGAGGAGGAAGGGGAGGAGAAGGAGGAGGAGGAGAAGGAAGGAGGAAAAGGAAGAGGAGAAGGAGAAGGAGGAGGAGGAGGAGGAGAAGGAGAAAGAGAGGGAGGAGGAGAGGGAGAAGGAGAAGAGGAGGAGGAGATGAAGATGAAGACTGGGGCACCTCTCTTACTAGAGGAGGCTAAAGGAGCCAATCAGTTGGGCAAGGGCCAGTCTTGGGTGCCTACTTGGTATGATATAAGGAACATGGAGGGCCCCTCCCCTCACATTTTCCCCAATGGTGCCAGAAATTCCAATGGAACATCATCCTACCTTGTCTATATGACCATGACTCAGTTTATTCAATATGTGTTATTTATATAATTATATATACAATAACATACATAATATATTCATATAATTATTTATTATATAATAATGTGTATTATATAATTATATAATTATATTATATATTATTTATTTATTCGAAAATTTTTGGATTAGATGGCCTTTAAGGTCCCTTCTAGGGCTGCTAGGGAGTAATAGTGGGCAGAGGGCCAGCCTTGTAATCAGGAAGACCTGAGTTCAGATCCAGCCATAGATACTAACCATGCAATCCACTTAACCCTGTTTGCCTCAGTTTCCTCATCTGTCAAACAAGCTGGAGAAGGAAATGGCAAACCCCTCCCAGGGATCTTTGCCAAGAAAACCCCCAAATGACGTCATGAAGTGTCAGACACGACTGAACCAACTAAACAAGGTTCCTTTTGGTACTAGGTCTGCGTGATCCTATTATGTTCTAAGGAAAATCAGTCTGTCCAGTATACATTATGTTCTTACATTCTCCCGGGCACTGGGGCCACCACAACAATCCCTGCACTCCAGAGGCAACAAGTACCTATGGAAGTGTAGATTAATGGTCAAGTGAAAAACTGCCCAGATAGCCAAGAGAGTGGGTGGGAGGGAGACAATCCGGGGTGTGGGCTGAGGAGGGTTTCTGTGTCCTAAAGGCTCTTCCAGAGTGAGATGATTTTATTCAAGAAGCTTCTCTTAAATAGTTACTACGTGCCAAGAACCGTGCCAGACAACGGGGCTACAAAGGGACAAAGGGGAAGCCTCTGGCCTCGAGGAGTTTCCGGACTACTGGGGAGACTGCATCCTTACAGAGAAGCGAGCTAGCTAGCTAAGACGATGGCTAAGCCCCCGACTTGGAGCTAGGAACACGAGTTCGAATCCTCCTTCAAACACGTGCTAGTTGGGCGACCTTGGGGGTGTCACTTAATCTCGCCATGCCTCAGTTTCTTCATCTGTAAAATGAGCGGGTTAGATTTCATGGCTCCAAGATCCCTGCTGGCTCGGACATTGCCCGTTGTAAGGCCCCTCCCAGTTCAGGTCAGAATTCTGGTTCTCGGCGCCTTCCCAGCTCGGATAGTCCGGGAGCCCCGCTCTCACATTCTAGATCCCTATTTTCCTTCCAGGGGTTGGGGGTGCTTTTCTGGCTGCCTCCTCCTAATCGGGAAGCCTCCTTCCAAACGCAGGCAGACAGGAAGCTGCGGGAGCAGAAGGACCGCAGGGTGCCAGGCATGGACAACCCGTGCTAGGAAATGGCTGGGGCAGAGATGTCTGGGCTGAGACCTCCCCCAGCCCTCGGCCACCGGGCAGATCTGGGAAAGCTCCCTGCCAGGATTCCGATCCGCTTCTCCGCTCGGCCCTCGGCCCATTTACTCCGCCCCTCCTCCCTCAGGACCAAAGCCCGGAGCGGGCTCTGGGAAGGGGCTGCCCTGGGGGGCGGGGTCTGTCGAGGGGGCGGGGCCCCGTCCCAGCTCGGTCCCCTTCCCCGCTTACTCAGCCCGCGGCTTTCTTTCCGAGACCAGGAGAAAGTATTCTTCCCAAGGCACAGCCATGCTCCCGGTTCGGCCGCCCCTACCCTCGCTGGGAAGCCTGGAGTCTTGCAAGTGCTCACACGAACTAGGCGCGCCGGGGGAGGGGGGGGGGGCCGAGGCTGGCTCCCAGTGCAAGCTCTAGGAATGGGAGCTCGGCCTCCACGCGGTTGCTAGGGCAACCGTCAGCACAACGTTCCGTTGCCTGGTGCGGGCGCTGGCATCCTCTGGCTCTCAGTGTGCTGCCGCGAAAGGCAGAAAACCCGGGAATGGGCCTTAGGCTGACGCGGAATGGGGCGGGGTTATACCGGCTTCCGGTTACTGCCACGGGAAGAGGCCCGGAGGTGCGAGGCTGAGTTTTAGGGCTCTCGTCAATCCCTTAAGGAGCGTTTATGAGACGGTCGCTGGGTCCCAGGCACCGTGCTAAGTCCGGGGATGCAAAGAAAGACAGAAGTAGCCCCTGCCCGCAAGGGGCCTGCAGCATTCGAATCCAGGCCACAACGCGCAAACAGCAGATACAGCGGAAATGTGGGGGAGATGAAAGGTAGTCTGAGAGGTTTCCTGCAGCCACGTGGGATTCGAGGCCCGCCTGGATGGAGGCTGGAGAAAATGAGACCGAGGCGAGGAGACAGGAGAAGAACCATATTGTGAGAAGAGAGAGAGAGGAGGGGAGGGGAGAAGAG